>NC_142933.1:43478159-43490659 GCF_046866305.1 Octopus bimaculoides | reverse complement strand
TGTGTATACCATACAACTTTCTAGAAAAGTATGTGTTGCAGTGTCTAAGCTCGGTAAAGAGGGGAAAAAAATCAGGCAAAAAAAAATTAAAGAAAGAAAATTA
Organism: Octopus bimaculoides; assembly: GCF_046866305.1. NCBI lineage: Eukaryota > Metazoa > Mollusca > Cephalopoda > Octopoda > Octopodidae > Octopus > Octopus bimaculoides. The sequence continues at coordinate 43,490,556 of NC_142933.1, read as the reverse complement.
AGGCAGAAGCAAAAACAAAACAACAAAAATATTGCTTGATAATAAAAACAACCATTTAAGCAAACACAACAATAACACAGACAAGAAGGTAGTCACGTGTACAAAAGCTGAGCCTCGATGTGGATTTTTTTGTTTGTCTTTAGAAGTCTGAAGACTATAGAGTAACACGAGCGAGGAGAGGAAAGAGGAAAAAATATGGAACAGCAACAATAGACATGGCATTGGTACGGAGGACAAATACAATAGATCACGTGAAAGTGTGTTTAGTATGCCTGAGTATATGCTGTATGTGTCTGTAAGTGTGCGCGTGTGTGTGTCTGTGTGTGGATACGCATATGTATATATACATACCTATGTATATACATGCGTATATATTCATATATATATATATATATATGTATGTATATAGATAGATAAGTGACAGGACAGACAAATTGATACATACATACATACATACATACATACATATATATATATATATATATATATATATATATATATATATATATATATATATATACATTTATACATATATATATATATGTGTATATATATATATATATATATATATATATATAACAGACAGACAGACAGACAGACAGATAGATAGATAGATAGATAGATAGATAGATAGATAGATAGATAGATAGATAGACATAGTTTATGTACAGTAGCAATACCAGGAGGTACAACACTCACTAACAGGAGACCTCTACGCAGTTACTGTAACTGCTAGGAAAAGCAGCCAAATCTCCCACGTAGATACACTGTCAGAAAAAGAAAAGAAGATACGGACACGTTTAGAATGTTATTCTGAATATGAGTTTGTTTAATCAAAGCAGACGTGTGGTTAAACAGCTACAACTACGAGTCGACGAGAAAGGCTTTTATATGGTTACTGAGATTGCCAGAGATAGCAGCCAGTTCTCTCTCAAATCAAAGTTTATTTCTCAAAGAAGAAATAATTCATTGGATAATGCGGGGCTAGATGTGTTAAGTTTGAAAAAAGACCTGAGTGTCTCAGTAATAATGCATCTTTTCATAGTCTATGCAATGAGGATAAGACTTTTGTTAAACTTCTATAACTGTTCATATTATTTTCTACTCTAGGAACAAGTCTGAAATTTTGGAGGAAGGTGGGGAGTTTAGTTGATTCCATCGACATCAGTACTTATTTTATCGATCCTGAAAGCATAGAAGGCAAAGTCGATCGCAGCAGATTTCAAACTCATAACGTGTAGCCAGGAGAAATACAGCTAAGCATTTTGTCCGACGTGCTAACAATTCTACCATCTCACTAACTTTAAACCTAATAATATGGCGTCTAACTTGGCCCAAGATAACTACTTATTTAATTTTGATGGGGTTAAGATTTAATTACATCGAACATGATATAATACTGGTAGCTTTTTATCGATCTCTGGACTATAGAAACTAAAGTTGAAATTAACAGCAATAGAGTAAGGCTTATTGAGAGAACGACTACCGATTCTTTCTCACATTATATTTATATAACAACAATAATAACAATAATAATAATAGTTTCAAATTTTGGCACAAGGCCAGCAATTTCGGGAGAACGGCTACGTCGATTACATCGATCCCAGTATTCAACTGGTACTTATTTTATCGACCCCGAAAGGATGAAAGGGAAAGTCGACCTCGGCGGAATTTGAACTCAGGACGTAAATACGGGCAAATTACCACTAAGCATTTTGCCCGGCGTGCTAACGATTCTGCCAACAACCTAGTTATAATGGAGCAAAGTAAAAAAATCTCTATAGATATGTAGTTTTTATTCGAATAAAGTTTTGTGAAGTCTTCAATGAATAGTAAAATCTTAAAAATGTAATTTTCAATATACTTTCAGAAAAAAATTCATTGTCATTTCTTATGTGGTTCTCAACTTCATAATCAAATCGCACGACGAGCAACAACTACTTTTTTTCTCCGTTTGAATGATCATATATAGATACTATCAAAAATTTAGCAAGTTTTGAAATCAATGAGGATTAGCAAAACTTCATGTACAGATGGAATATTTGGCGAACGTTTAAATACGGGGGTAGATCATAGAGACAGTTGTAAATAATCTACGTAACACGATCTATCGAAAGAGTGAAAAAAAAGCGGCCATTTTGAAACTATAATGGGATCTTAGTGATTTTTCAAACTAATTGCAATGACCAGTAAGTTGCTCTTAACATTATGAGAGAGAGAGAGACAATGGATATAATTTTAATAAGCCAGCAACCTGCATTCGTGGAAAGCGATCATGCACAGGACGTTGCGACGTATAACTGAAGATATCATTGAATACAAATCAACTTTGTTAACGTCCAGAAGTTTTAGGCTTAGTTGACACCGGAATGTGATGAGGAAAATCGTCAGAAAGTACGGAAAAACCAAAACTGGTAGTAAACATAGTGGAAGTATTACATAAAGATTGTAATTGCTGTGGATATGTTCATTAGAGATTGGTAGAATATTTTACTATTGAAACAGGTGTAAATGGATATCATCAGAAAATACAGAATACCTGAAAGCGAGTAAACATAATGAAAGTAGTATATAAAAGTACTAATTATTGTGGATATGTTTATGATAGAATGATAGACTATTTTGCTGTTGAAACTGGTGTTAGAGAGCGCTTTATCCAGTCTATCAATTCTTCTACAGCTATAAATGTTCGACTGAAGCAATATAATGCAGAAAAACTCGTAAATATATGGAACAATAAAAAAATACTACATATTTTGAGTTTTAACCGATTATTTTCGCGATATCATTCTTTCCATTTTATTTCTTCACCGAAAACTAATGCCGTAACACCGAAGTATTTATACTTATTTATAACACTTCATTGGGCACTTTTGTGAAGTATACATCGATTAAAACGAGTTAAGGTGTATTATATGCATGTATATCTTTATACAAATTAACGTATATTCTATGTGTGTATGTGTATGTATATATATACACATAAATAAGGATATTATTATTAAATAATAATAATAATAATATAAGTGACTAGCAAGCATAAAAAACAAACAGGTAAATTTATAAATTTATAATCAAGGGTACAAGACAGTACCAGCGTTGCTAGAAATAAGAGTAAAAAATACTCAATGAGTATTTTTCGATTCTTATTTCTAGCAATGCTGGTACTGTTTTGTACCCTTGATTATAAATATATATGCATATATATATATATATATATATATATATATATATATATATATATATATATATATATATATATATATATATATATATGTATATATATATATATATATAGTGGAAATTTATAGAAAAACAAAAGACAAAGACAAGTGTCTGAACAACAAACAGTTGTATTCGTCTGAGGCTCGGGAAAATGAAAAAGTCTTTTATGTTTCGAGCCTACGCTCTTCAACAGAAAGGAATAAGAGAAAATAAACAGTGTGAATGAAAGAAAAACGTGTAGATTTAGCGGTCAAGCACGGTGAATATATATATATATATATATATATACACACATATATTTATACATACATATGTATATATACATATACACACATACCTACGTATATACATACATACATACATACATACATACATACATAGCTCCCTGTCTCAGTCGATGTTGAGTTGAATGTATACACACTGTTATCATAGAATCAGAAAGAAACTGTCATTTCTATTAAAATAGTGTGAAAAATATTTTGTGCTCAGATCTTTATTTTTAAACATGAATAAATAACACATTGACAATCCTAAAATGTTATCTAGACTTCACTAAATGTTACTAAATGTTAGTAAATGTCACTAAATCAAAATAGACAACTTCAAATTTAGAGACTAACGTATAGATGCATACATACATGTGTACATACATACACACACATATTTATACATACATTCACACATACACACGCATATATATATATATATATATATGTACATATATATGTGTGTGAAGAGAGAGGGAGAGAGAGAGTCATCTACATATACACAGGCATTCGTCTACACACACATTCAAACACACATGGACACTTAATCTACAAACAGCGACACGCACGGCTGCACACCTACACACACACACACTCACACACACATACACACATACACAAATATGAATACACACACACGCACATACACATACACACAAACACACAAATATGAATACGCACACACACGCACATACACACTCAATAACATAGACAGCCAACACACAAACACTCAGGTATTCTAATCATACACTCCCAGGCACTCCCCACATACATAGACACGCATAGTTACACGTCCACATCCACACACACACACACATTCAGTTATTCATCTATATACACTCTCATACACAAAACGCATTCATCTTCAAACGCACCCTCACAAAGACTCGCGCATACACACACTAACAAATACCTCTTTTTGATTTATGATTTGATCAGAGTATGATCGTAACTATTTTCGTGGTACCTAAAGACTGGTTGAGAAAAGGACACGAAGTTAATGTTCTGCTCTACTCTAGGCACGAAATTTTGGGGGAGGGGGCTAGACGATTAGCTCGACCCCCAGTACGCAACTGGTACTTAATTTATCAACCCTGAAAGGATGAAAAGCAAAGTCGACCTTGGCGGAATTTGAACTCAGAACGTAAAGACAAACGAAATACCTCTAAGCATTTCGCCCACCGTGCTAAAGTTTCTGCCAGTCCGCTGCCTTTACGAAGGCAGCGGACAAGACTAAGACTATTGGACAAGATTAAGACGGCGAGCAGACAAAATCTTTAGCACGCCGGACAAAATGCTTAGCGGAATTTCGTCCGTCTTTACGTTCTGACTTCCAATTCTGCCGATGTCGACTTTGCCTTTCATAAAATAAGTATAAGTTGAAATCTGGGATCGCTGTAATCGACTTATCCCCTCCTCTGCAATTGCCGGCCTTGTGCCAAAATTTGAAGCCAATATTTGATAAAAGTGAATTCCCTATAAAGTATCCAATGGTTATATGATGGTTTTAATGAATCTTACGGGTGGATTAAATGTACCACCAAAGAAGAGGAACTGGCCATCCGTCCAAACTCCACACAGTTTTCCCTCTATCAAATTTTCTAAGGATTCGGTAAACTCGAAGCTTTGATTGAAGACACTTACCCAAGTTACTGTACAGGGGTAACAATCAGTACCCCGTCGGTTACGACAATGAGTATTCCAGTTGATCCGATCAACGGAGAATCCTGTTCCTGAAACTAACGCGCAAGTACTTGAGCACTCAACAAACACGCTTACCCTTAATGTAGCTCGCAAGGAGATTCAGTGTGACACAGAATGTGATAAAGTTGGCCCTTCGAAATTCAGATACTAATCCTTTTTTACCAATTGAGTGGACTGGAGCAACGTAAAATAAAATGTCTTGCTCAAGGACACAACACGCTGTCGGGAATCGAACTCACAACCTTACGATCATAAGCCGAATACCCTGACCCACAAACCACGTAGTTGCTACACATATTGTCAGGCAAACGTACACGTATATGCACACAAAATTACACTATAATACATACAAACGCATCTGCAATTTTCTCGCACACACACTTATATTTGTACGGAGGTAAATGCTTAGCATAAGCACACATATGTTTGTGTGGTTAAGAAGGTCGCTCCGCAATCATGTGGTTACTGGTTCAGACCCACTGTGCGGCAACTGTGTAGTAGTCTTGTACCATTGCGTCATCTCGTCTAACACACAATGAATGGAATTTGGAAGGTACAAATTATGCAAAAAGCCGTTATATATACATATATTGTCCTTGCCTTCGAAACGCGGAGTAGATGGAACAGGGACAACTGATGAAGGGAAATATTCTTTCTTTATGTTGCATGTCTCGTTTCTCTGTTTGATTTTTTCGTTATTCGAAAAAAAAGTTCGTTTTCTGTATTCGTTTTTATGTTTTCGTTTCTCATTGTATTTAACGTTTTTTGTGATGTCCTGTACCCATATATGCTTGTATGTATACATTTAGATGTAGACATGTATATATATGTATGGATGTATGCATATATTTATGTATTATATATATATATATATATATATATATATATATATATATATATATATATATATATATAAGTCTGTATAGAAAGAGGTTGTTCTTTCCCAGGGATATATTATCCAAGCGTACACCAGTTTATCACTATATCGATTAACGTTACTGGAAAATTCTACATGTGTATATGTATTAATGTTTATCGTTGGTTCTTTTTCAATATTAGTCCTTTACACTTCTAAAATTCCAGTTGTCGCAATGGAGATTTCCATCGTTTTCGATATAGGAGAAAAAGATTTAAACATTCCTCGTTTTCTTCGTATTATTAAACATTTTTCTCCTATATGTATGTATGTATAGTGAAGTGCTGTTAGTACTATACCAATAGTTTCATGCAAATGAAATTTGCAATTATTCATACTTAGTTGAAATACTCATAGCAGTTCAGCCATTTTTCATAGGATGATTGCATTATTCATCTGTATGTGTGTGTATATGTGTGCATGCATACATACATACATACATACATACATACATACATACATACATATATACACACCGGGTAGCGACCTGATCGTTGGATACTGGTACAAGAAGCTTACCTGTTACCGACCGTACCTTATTAAACTGTACCAGCAAGCCCTCAATGGAGATGGCAGCATACCAGACTGGTTGCCTCTGGCGGAAACAAAGCTTGTTCCGAAAAGCTAGGAAACCCAATTGGCAAAACATTACAGGCCTATTGCATGCCAAAATTTAATGTATAAGATTTATACAGCATGCCTAAACAGATTCCTCCAGGACCACTGTGAAAACAATAGTATAATCACAGCTGAACAAGCAGCTGGGAAGAAAGGAGTCTGGGGATGTACTGAACAACTACTTATAAATAAGGTAGTAATAACGGAGGTACGGCACCACAGAAGAAATCTGGTCTCCATGTGGCTTGACTATAAAAAAGCCTTCGACTCTGTCCCCCATTCGTGGATGCTAGAAGCCCTCCGACTTGCTAAAGTCCCAGGGAACTTGATTAATGCCATATCTAACCTGACATCTTCCTGGGCCACCATCGTGAAGTTAAATACAGTAAGTGGATGTATCACCAGCAAAAAAATACAATATCGCAGGGGGATATTCCAAGGAGACAGCCTCTCTGTGATGCTGTTCATACTGTCGGTAAACCCATTATCATACATGCTGAAGAAGCCTGAAGGGTATCTAATTGGAACGCAGGCAAACAGAAACACCAAAATTACGCACTGCTTCTTTGTCGATGATTTGAAATTGTATGCCAAGAACATGGATGATATGAAAAAAAGCCTCGACCTGGTCACAACATTTTCTGGTGATGTAGGACTAGAGTTTGGCCAAGATAAATGTTCCTATATGGTTGTGGAACGAGGAAAGACTAAAAACCACACTAACAACATCTCCATCAATGGCCTATCTGTTTCTCCAATATCTGATGAGGAATCCTACAGATACCTGGGAGTAGATGAAAACGTATCATATGAAGGTACCTGTAACAAGGAACGTGTTACTAAGGAATACAGAAATCGGGTTAGGAAAATATGGACCTCGGAACTCTCTGCGTTCAATAAAGCAATAGCCCACAATGTGTTTGCAGTACCAGTACTCATACCGACATTCGGGATACTTGACTGGACGATAGATGAAATCCGAGCCCTTGATGTGAAGACCCGAAAAATACTAACGAGCACGAACAACTTTCACATCAATAGCGGTGTAGACCGCCTATACCTAAAACGAAATAAAAGAGGGAGGGGCCTAACATCAATTCAGACTGCCTTTGAATGCGTGTCATATCTCTTCGACATCATCTCATAACCACCAAGTGTCGAAGTGCACCCCTTGATGAAGTCTGCAGACATGAGGTAAATACCATCATGAGATTGGGAAGGCAACTACTTGACAAGCATTCCCTATTCGACAACCCTGAACTCTTACCCAAAGAAATTGCAAGACTCTACCGTAACATAACATCAGAGGAGAGGATGAATGCATTCCAGCAGAAGACCATGCATGGATACGTTAACAGAAAGCTCCAGGGTGATAACAACATTGACAACCAGAGCAGTCTATCGTGGACAAACAATCGGGTCACCAACTCTCACTTTGAAGGGTATGCCTTTGCTATTCAAGAACAAGAAATAGCAACCAAATTCCTAATAAACAAACGGGACAGAGAGGCAGGCAAAGCGCCACAATGTAATAATCGATGCAGACTCTGTGGAATCAGTATCGAATATATCACCCACATCATTAGCAGCTGTCCAAAAATGTCATCACGGTATTACCTACCCATGAGACATGATGTTGTGGTCAAGACACTGTACAATAAAATCCGCCGACAGGATAACCCCGAGGCTAAGGAGATGAAAACCCATAATGAGGTAGAGGCCATTACCACTCACAATATGAAAGAGTACTGGTGGAATGTCCCAATAAAAACCTCAATAAAGTGCAGAGATAATAGACCGGATATAGTAATCTGGGACAGAGAAGAGAAACTCTGTACAGTAGTAGAAATCAGCTGTCCTGCGGATGTCAACATCCCACTAAAGATTAGAGAAAAAGAGAACAACTACGCCGAGCTACTGAGAAATTTACAGATACTCCACCCAGACTACAAGTTCAGATTCATACCCGTGATTGTTGGGGTATTGGGATATGTAACGAACTGCCTCAACAAAAACCTGGAAAAATTAGGGTTCTCAAAACCTGAAAGAAAAAGGCTGATTAGAAGACTACAGATTCAAGCCATCAATGGAACTGTAAAGATATGTAAAACTTTCCAAAAATTTAGCACATAAATACATATGCATGCATCTAGACATAAAAACGCATCCATAAAACAAACATACAAATCTGCGCATACACTAACACCAAATACTGCACACACACACATATGCACAAATACCTAGATGACGTTGATAAAAGTTCCAATGAAGGAGCCTTGAATCTGTTAGAGTCCGGCTCTTTCTCTATGGACAAGAAATACAGAAATGAAACTGATTGATAACATACATACATACATATTCTGCAGACTTCTATATCTAATGTTTTGCTTGCGGAAAACCATCTGAACAATTCCTTTCAGTTGTGATATTATCAGTACTGAACGATTCCTTTCAGTAGTCATTTTATCACTGACATTTTGCGCTTATGTGATCATCCGCTATCTTCAATTGGTATATGCTGTTATATCTTTTGTGTAAGCTAGTGGTTCCCAGCCATTTATCTTTTTATCTATAGACCTCTTTGATTTCAATTTTACTCGAGTGGGATCTTCTAACGATTGGTTGTTTCAAAAATCCCATTATATTTTTATAATTAAATATTATTAGGAATTGTATTAAACAATTGTTAAAAAATCTTGTTTATTGTAGAAGTATAACCAATTTATTACACATACATTTTAACAAAAAAATTCTCATATGGACTCCCTAAGGACTATTTGGACCCCGGATGAGAACCACAGATCTAAATGATCCATTCAGTATTGATTTTATCACTGACATTTTATATTTATGTGGTCATCCGCCATCTCCGTGTAGCTATATGCATTTGCATCCTTTGTGTAAAACTAACTCTTTTACTCTTTTACTTGTTTCAGTCTTTTGACTGCGGCCATGCTGGGGCACCGCCTTTAGTCGAGTAAATCGACCCCAGGACTTATTCTTTGGAAGCCTAGTACTTATTTTATCGGTCTCTTTTGCCGAACCGCTAAGTTACGGGGACGTAAACGCACCAGCATCGGTTGTCAAGCGATGTTGGTGGGGGGACAAACACAGACACAAATAGACATATATATATATATATATATATATATATATATATATATATATATATATATATATACATATACATATATATATACAGGAATGTGGTCTGGGTGTCAAGGGGATAGCAGCCTGAAAAAGTTTGGGAACCACTGATATAGACTGTCATGCTTGACTGTGTCTGCTACTAGTATGCTGTCTTTTATCTTTTACCGAGCCGCTAAATTATGGGAACGTAAACACATTAACACCGGTTGTCAATCGGTGGAGTAGGGACAAACACATACACAAAAACACACACACACACACATATATTCATGTATTCTTTTACTTATTTCAGTCATTTAACTGCGGCCATGCTGGTGCACCGCCATTAGTCTAACAAATCGACCCCAGGACTTATTCTTTGTAAGCCTAGTACTTATTCTATCGATCACTTTCGCCGAACCGCTAGATTTCGGGGACGTAAACACACCAGCATCGGTTGTCAAGCGATGGTGGTGGGAGGACAAACACAGACACACAAGCATATACACACACATATACATATATATATACATATATACGACGGGCTTCTTTCAGTTTCCGTCTACCAAATCCAGTCACAAGGCTTTGGTCGCCCCGAGGCCATAGTAGAGGACACTTGCCCAAGTTGCTACGCAGTGGAACTAAACCCGGAACCATGTGGTTAAGCCACTCCTGCGCACATATTTAAACTTTTCGTGAAAGATTCAAAATCTAGACTAATGAGGGCACGTAATTAGAAATGAAACAATTGCGATTTCTAGTCGCCTCGACTTTCCTCGTATTTAGCGTACCCGAATCACATGATCTGATTTAGTTATAAATATCATGCTGTAAGTGGTAAGTCTCATGTAAAAGGGGTGACCGAATGTACACGAATATATATATCACCTGCTATGTCGCTAGCCCAGATTTTAGCCGTCGTGTACATACATACATACATACATACATACATACATACATACATACATACATACATACATACGTGTGTGCCTGTATGTGTGTGTGTGTGTGTGTGCGCGCGTGAGTGTGTGTGTGTGTGTGTGCGTGCGTGTGTGTGTGCGCGTGCTTGTGTGTGTGTATGTGTGTATGTGTGTGTATGTGCATGTGTCTTTTTGCCTATGTGGAGGCGCAATGACCCAGTGGTTAGGGCAGCGGACTCGCGGTCATAGGATCGCGGTTTCGATTCCCAGACCGGGTGTTGTGAGTATTTATTGAGCGAAAACACCTAAAAGCTCCACGAGGCTCCGGCAGGGGATGGTGGCGAACCCTGCTGTACTCTTTCACTACAACTTTCTCTCACTCTTTCTTCCTGTTTCTGTTGTGCCTGTAATTCAAAGGGCCAGCCTTGTCACACTCTGTGTCACGCTGAATATCCCCGAGAACTACGTTAAGGGTACACGTGTCTGTGGAGTGCTCAGCCACTTGCACGTTAATTTCACGAGTAGGCTGTTCCGTTGATCAGATCAACTGGAACCTTTGACGTCGTATCCGACGGAGTGCCAACAACAACAACCAACTTTTTGCCTATGCTTGTCCCTCGTCACCGCTTGACTGCCCGTGATAGCGTATTTATGTCTCCCTAACTTAGCGGCTCGGCACAAACGGCCGATAAATTAAATACCATCTTTTATAAGAAAAAGAAATATATACTGGAGATCCATATATACTGGAGATCCATATATACTGGAGATCCATATATACTGGAGATCCATATATACTGGAGATCCATTCGACTAAAATTCTTCAAAAGCGGTGCCCCAGGATGGCCGCAGTCTAATAAATGAAACGCATAATACAAAGGATAAAATAATCCAACTATTCTGTAATAAAATCATAGTTCTGCTCAATCTGGTTGGGCCAAGAAGTAACACCACCAACTAAAACCTCACCACCACCGCTGTTCACAATTGTCATACCATTGTCAACCAGGGAACCACATGCTGAAGATAGCAACCATATCTACCTCAAATCACATATATACCATCAGAAATAAAGAAAAGACAAATTATATGAAGTAATCACACACACACACATTATCTCTCTCTCTCTCACACACACACACACACACACACACACACACACACACACACACACACACACACACACACACACACATACATGCACACATATCTTATAGTTTTTATCTTTTATCTGTTACTTGTTTCACTCATTAGACTTTGCCCATACTGAGGCTTTGCCTTGAGTGATTTTTAATCAAATGTATCAACCCCAATACTTTTTTTAAGCCTGATACTTATTCTGTCAGTACTTTTTGCTGGACCGGTAAGTTACAGAGACATAAACACAACAGCACCCGTTGTTAAGCGATGGTGGGCGCCAAACACAAACATCGGAGTGATGGCGCTAGTCTATATATATATATATATATATATATATATATATATATATATATATACATACATACATACAAACATACATATATATATATATATATATATATATATATATATATATATATATATACATGCATATACATATATATATATATATATATATATATATATATACACACACACAC
>NC_142933.1:43465659-43468159 GCF_046866305.1 Octopus bimaculoides | reverse complement strand
TTTTAGACGGAAACTGAAAGAAGTCTGTTGTGTAAATATACGTGTGTGTGTGTGTGTGTGTGTGTGTGTGTGTGTGTGTGTGTGTATTATAATACTATTCCACATATAGAAAAACAGCCATACCAACAATTCAACATGCCTCCATCATCAGCTGCCCCACGGATATCATTATGGTTTCGACACCTAGGCAGTACCATTCAATCCGGCGGTGTCAGCAGCATTAAAGTAAGTGTTGTTTGGGAACAAATATACCAAGGAAACCATATCTTTCAAATACATTTACCCTATGTACAACAGTATCGATAAATAAATAAATCTATAACCAACTTATAAATACGTAACTGAACAGCGACCAATCCTTTATGCCATATGTGTGTGTGTGTGTGTGTTTGTGTTGTCCCCACCACCGTTGTTCCCACCACCGTTGTCCCCACCACCGTTGTCCCCACCACCGTTGTCCCCACCACCGGTGTTGGTGTGTTCGCGTGTCCGTAACTTAGCAGTTCGACACAAGAGACCGACAGAATAAGTACCAAACTTTAAAAATAAGTACTTGAGTCGATTCATTTGACTAAAAATTCAAGGCAGTGCCCCAGCGTAGCCCCAGTCTAATTACTGAAACAATTATTAAAGATAAAAACATTTATACACGTTTGTATACAGGGATAGCTGATAAATGTGGCTGTGTGGTAAGAAATCTGTTTCTTAATCACATGGTTCCGGTTTGAGTCCCACTGCGTGGCAAATGTTTCTACTGCATCACCGGCCCGACCAAACCCTTGTCAGTGGAATTTGTTGGCTCCAGAACTGAACAGATGTGTTTTCCTGAAGCTGCTTGCCATCAGCTTTACCACAAACTCACGAGTGTGTGTGTGTGTGTGTGTGTGTGTGTGTGTGTATGTGTGTGTGTGTGTGTGTGTGTGTGTGTGTGTGTGTTTCTTATCTTGAATCCTTAACCATTTAGCATTCAAACCGGCTCCATCCGACAAAATTATTTAAGAGGTTACGTGTTGAAACTGGCCAGATCTGGCCTCTCACCTCAATTCTACGATGTCATTCTAAAAAACAACTAAACAATCACATCGCTAAAATTTCTAAACTACAAGATAATGGATGTTTAATTCAAAACAACATAAATAAACAAACATTACATTTAACAGAATAATCTGAATATTATCTCTTTAGCTTTAGGAAATCTTTAAATTTTGTACGGTAAGCACACTGTACTTTGTCGATAAATATTTATTAGTACACAATATTTCTAAGAGATACAAGCAAATCTACAAAATACTTCATTATTCTATTCTTTTACCCTTTTACTTGTTGCAGTCATGTGATTGCGACCATGGTGGAGCACCGCCCTAAAGGGTTTTAGTCCAAGAAATCCACCCTAGCTATCAACAAAATCTCCATAAAAACACACCCTACTGCAGCAGTACGAGTGTGTCCTTTTTCCAGCGACTCAGGTACCAAGAAAGCACCTAGCGTGAACAAAAACAAAAATAAAATGAGCAGCCCCAGAATAAATTTCTCCACCAACTTGGGAAACTGGAGGACATTCAGTAGGAACACTGAATCAAAAAATCGACAAACTGTCAGTGTAACCACAACTTCAGTCACCAATTTTTCCCTAACTTGGTATATTCTTCCTTTTCATCATACCAAGACACATGAGAGAAAACAACAACAAAAAAAGATCTCCTAACATTCAAACAGGCCCTGGAAGAATATCTCCAACGAATTCCAGATAGACTCCTACCCCCGGTTATATCTCTGCAACCAATAACTCTCTACTCGAATGCGCTATAGTGGCCAAAGAATGATTCATATGAAACAGTTTTAAATGTCTTTTTCAGGTGGTGCTATTAAGTTAAGCATGGCCTGAGTCAACGCTGGCTGAAACTTCTCTAAGTGTTTCTATGTGTATGTATGTATGTATGTATGTATGTATGTATGTAATTATGTATGTATGCATGCATGTGTGTATATATTTTATTTTGTATGTATATATGCGTATACATTATGGATGTATATATATATATATATATATATATATATATATATATATATATATATATATATATATATATATATATATATATATATATGTTAGTATATATATATATGTATATATGCATGTGTATAAGTGTATGTATACGTGTATGTGTGTGTATTATTGTGGCTTAAGAGTGCTACCAATGGTTTCATGTGGAAAGAATTTCCTCAAGTCTTCAAGCGTACCGCTTTAAAATGTCAGTTGCCGCCTCTATTTTTGATGAGACTACCAACGATTTTAAGTGGGTTTTTTTTCAAAACAAGAACTGTTTTATATTTGTTCGCATCTCTTTATGTACCCGTCACCCGTCGCATCTGTAACATCGAGGTCTTTGATATTATATCACCACATACACGTTACACTGTTGGAAATGCAATAAAGAAGTCTTTAATATCATACGACTCACATACCATTCAACTGAATGACCGTACAGCATAGAAAGAT
>NC_142933.1:43450659-43458159 GCF_046866305.1 Octopus bimaculoides | reverse complement strand
CTCCGTCGGTTACGACGACGAGGGTTCCATCTGATCCGATCAACGGAACAGCCTGCTCGTGAAATTAACGTGCAAGTGGCTGAGCACTCCACAGACACGTGTACCCTTAACGTAGTTCTCGGGGAGATTCAGCGTGAGACAGAGTTTGACAAGGCTGGCCCTTTGAAATACAGGTACAACAGAAACAGGAAGAAAGAGTGAGAGAAAGGTGTGGTGAAAGAGTACAGCACGGTTCACCACCATCCCCTGCCGGAGCCTCGTGGAACTTTAGGTGTTTCGCTCAATAAACACTCACAACGCCCGGTCTGAGAATCGAAACTGCGATCCTACGACCGCGAGTCCGCTGCCCTAACCACTGGGTCATTGCGCCTCCACATATTTAAGACAATAGAGTGTGATTTGAAGGAATATCGTTACTATTTCCAATAAGTAAAATGGCTGCGTAGAAGCTCTTCGGTTCATTTTATTTATTTATTCATTTATTCATTTATTCATTTTGCACTAGCTTAAAAGCTGCACTTCGTGCGGACTTTTATACTGGCTCCTGCGGAGGGCCAATTGGGCCTGAGGCCTATTTCTAAAGTGAGCTAAATATCATGACTAAAATCTATTATAATAATGAGCTTGTTTGTAAATCACGCAATGAGGAAGTAGCAGTGTCAGTAAGTGTAAAAAAAGAGAAGAGACAAAATGGTAATAACAATGAGAGAGGGAGTGATATCAAACAGCGCCTCTCACCGTCTCTCTCAACAAAAACCTTTGCACTTTATTGATGAACGCTGACTTTCTTACTCTCACTCTCTCTCTCTCTATATATATATATATCTCTCTTTCTTTCTCTCTCTCTCTCTCTCTCTCTCTCTCTCTCTCTCTCTCTCTCTCTCTCTCTCTCTCTATCTCCCTCTCTCCCTCTCTTTCTCTCTCTCTTTCTCTCTTTCTCAACAACAGCATTTCCATTTTTATTCGATGAACGCTGATTTTTTTCTGGTAAACATTAATAAAAATATATGAAATAAGTAAATAAGGTTTTTTGCACCTCAAATTATTTTTTCTCTACATCTTTATGGATGTTTGACTGTTTTGGAAGATTTTTCTGCTAAAAAAAGTTGCAAACTTAATAGAATATAAGATAAGTAAATAAGTAGTAATTTTTAAGACATAAAATTAAAATATTGTCTATTAAAAGAAAGCTTGATAATATTGTCTGTTTAAAGAAAGCTAAATATAAAATGAAGGTAATTATGAATATTTACAAATACTTGCATAATATCACCTCATCCACAATATCCCCTCATCCACCACAGAACACAACCCCCAAGCTTCATCTACTTGTAACTGTCGCTCCGGGACAATCTGCCCGCTACAAACACCTTGCGTAAGATACAACGTAATATACAAATGCACTGTCGCCAATCTGCTACATAACTCTACAGCTACATAACTCTACAGCTACATAACTCTACAGCTACATACATAGGTTCAACTAAAAATTTCAAGCGATGTTATGCTGCTCACCTTCACTCTTTTAGATATGACAAGCACAGCAAATCTTCAACACTAGCCAACCACATTCACCACCTCAAAAACACCCAGTATACCCAGTATACTTTAACATGGTCCATTCTGGACTCAGGAATTCCATACCAAGGCCAGCGCTCTAATTGCAAACCTTGATTGAAGGAGGCGTTCCATATTTTAAAATACAATTCTCCCACACTACTTAATAGGTATAACGAAGCACTTAGTACCTGTAATCACCGTTTCGTCCATACATTCAAATTCTATCACAGACACAAATGCACAAATGACCACACAACGTACTCCCACAATCCCCATAGGTAACCCCAACCAACTTAATTCACGCTTGTAATTATATGTATAAGTACATATGTTCCTTTATTAGTTAGCTATTAAGTTCCCCTACTACCATCCTTAAAATAATTTTCAGTTCTATTTATAGAATATTAACACTACTACCTTTCTCTCTTATTATACATTTTTTCCTTTTTATTACTATTTTTCGAACCCCACCAACACCATGGCCCCTTGCCGGTTCCTTCCTATCCTGTCATTGTACACAACTGTAACTGCCTCCCTTTACTACTTCACTTTATCTCTTCACACTTCCTTTCTCCACCTATCCATTTCTTTGCAAAATTTATACTTCCACCCATATCGTCTTTCCTTTGTTCTCGTTCCTTCTTCCTTCCCTCCTGTCATTATAACTAACCTCACAATCTTCCTCTATTCATCTATTTATAGCCTATTGCTTGCACTACTACCTTCATTTCTCCCTTAACTATTTCCTCTTCCTTCCTTCCTGTTTTATGGCTTGACCTCACAATCCTATACACATCTTCCACTCACTTCGGGCTGTCCTTTAAGTAAACAACGCACAGAGTAAACTGGATACGAAATTATATATATCCACCAATGCAACTATAATTATCACTGGAAAATACCCACACGGATTCTATACATGGATATTTACTGTTGGAATGGAACTATACTCCAAGTACTTTTTCTTCTTTGTTTTTTATTCTCCGCATCGCTCTCATTTCTTACTGCAAATCTCCTCATACAGATGTAATAATCGTTATCTTCTACTATTACCGTCTCCGATGAAGGGATACATTGAATTTTCCCTGAAACAGCTGTAAGACATTCTACATAAGATATAAATTTCCTTATGCCATTGATCTCTTTATCTCATTCTTTTTTTATACATACACACGCTAATACACGACCTATGTTGCATTCATGTTGCAACGACATATGGGGCAAAACTAGTCGGTATACAGCACTTACTCGGTATTACCTGTATCATTAGGGTTTGGTTGACTCCATTACCCTTTATAACCTTTATATGTGTGTGTGTGTGTGTGTGTGTGTGTGTGTGTGTGTATGTGTATATGTGTGTGTGTGTATGTAAGTGTATGTAGGCGTATATGTGAGACTGCTTAGAGAGATGAATGTGCAAATGTATATATATATATATATATATATATATATATATATATATATATATATATATATATATATATATATAATTTTAGCAATTGTTTCCTTTTTCAAATACTGGTTATTGTAGTTGTGGTTTAGCCGAAGCTCAAACCTGATTAATCTATGACCAAAGACAATCCTGCAATGACCAACTCGTTCTTTTAAGGGTAATGAAGAACTGCATCATCTAAAATTCCTTTAGAATATTTTAAAGCAGCAATGCATGAGTTGAGAGATTTTTGACTAATATTTCTAATAAATTAGGTGACCTTATAGAGTCTTAATTATCAGTCCAAGGAATATTGGAAACTAACTTCGGCAGGAGGTTACATATTTGAAGGAATGGCCGATTTTAATTCTCCTTAGTAGATAACTGGCACTTTATTTTGGCACCACCAGAATGATAAAATGGAAGGTCATCTTTGGCAAGATTTGAACTTGGTAATTAAAGGTACCTACTGATTTTATCATTCCAGCACCCTGGTGTTCTATCATGGTAAGGGATTCTACAATTCCCCTACCCTGATATTCTATTAATTCTACCAATCCCTATCCTGATCTTCTAATGATTCTACAAGTCTCCAACCAAAACATTCAACAGATTCTAATAATTACAGCACCCTAGTGTTCTATCATGGTAAGGGATTCTACAATTCCCCCACCCTGATATTCTATTAATTCTACCAATTCCCACCCTGATCTTCTAATGATTCTACAAGTCTCCAACCAAAACGTTCAACAGATTCTAATAATTACAGCACCCTGGTGTTCTATCATGATAAGGGATTCTACAATTCCCCCACCCTGATATTCTATTAATTCTACCAATCCCCACCCTGATCTTCTAATGATTCTACAAGTCTCCAACCAAAACGTTCAACAGATTCTAATAATTACAGCACCCTGGTGTTCTATCATGGTAAGGGATTCTACAATTCCCCCACCTTGATATTCTATTAATTCTACCAATCCCCACCCTGATCTTTTAATGATTCTACAAGTCTCCAACCAAAATGTTCAACAGATTCTAATAATTACTTGCGCAGATATTCTATTTATTTTATCAACCTACTACCTAAATATTCAACTGATTGTACCAGTTCCCACCCGGATACTTCACAAGTTCTACCCAATAACCGACCATTGTATTTCTAATCCAATATTATGAACAGCAACGCAAAGTGTTCTGAATGGTCAATAGAAAAACTGCATATGCGTTGAAATGTGTGTAAGTATGCGTAAATGCCTATATGTGTGTAGTTCTGTGTCTGCGTCTATGTTTGTGTAAGCGTTTATGTGTCTGTGCAATTGTATGTATGTGTGTGTGTGTGTGTGTGTGTGTGTGTGTGTGTGTGTGTGTGTGTGTGTGTAGGTGGGCTGTGATTATTACAGTTGCTTAGCGTCTAACAACAAGAATTCATCCAGCGATGACTCAATTGTTTCTATGGTACGGTCGACACTGTAAATACGCCGATAATTTTCCAATATTCTTGTTCCGCGCAAGAAAGTTTGGTTCCAAACAGACAACAAAGTCGATAATAGAACTAGAGAAATACAGTGATGAGATATACTGTAGCACTGTGGTTAATTAACCCTCAATAAAAGACTTCCTTTTGTACTCCACCATAAATTTTTTTTAAATATTACACATGGTGGAAAATTAATTTCATACCATGTCTTATAATAATAATAATAATAATAATAATAATAATAATAATAATAATAATAATAATAATAATAATAATAATAATAATAATGAGAAAGTCATAGTAATTAAGAATTTCTATTAAAAAAAAACTTCATTTCTGTATTACGTATATTAATGTCCCAAGGTTAGGCAAATTTCATAGTGAAGCAATTTAGGCAAATTAGCACATCACTATACATAATATAGAAATGAAGTTTTTTAATAGAAATTCTTAATTTTTATGACTTTCTCATCAGTATTATTATAGATGTTTTCGATCTAGTTTGGATTCTTTGCCATCAAATTTGAATTCTTTGCCACCAAATTTGATGGCAAAGAATTCAAGTTTGATGGTAAAGAATCCAAACTAGATCGAAAACATCTATATTATAAGACATGGTAGGAAATCAATTTTCCCCCACGTGTAATATTCTTTTAAAAACTTTTACGGTGGTCATGGTGGGGGGTACAAAAGGAAGTCTTTCCACCCTTCATAAGAACGAAATACTACAAACAGTACAAGCTATGGTGTCCATTCAGACATATGTGTGTGTGTAGAGAGAGAGAGAGAGAGAGAGAGAGAGAGAGAGAGAGAGAGAGAGAGAGAGAGAGAGAGAGGGTGGGGGAGAGAGTCAGTAGATGAGTTCCAGAAATGCTCGATACAGAAAACAATAACACGCAAATGATTTGAACTTACACTCCGATATCTTTACCGAGGACTAAGTCTGCAGGATAAAGAGTGGCTGTAAGAGGAATCCAGGTGAGTAGATATGGAGATAATGATGCAAATAAACAAATAAAACCTCTTGGGCTAGATATACAAGATAAATATACATACTGCATATATATATATATATATATATATATATATTAATAATAATAATATATATATATATAATAATAATACACACACACACACACACACACACACACACACACACACACATATATATATATATATATATATATATAGGTGGATGTCGGTATGCACATACCTGTACGTATATATGCATATACTCATTTACTATTTGTTTTTATATATATATATATATATATATATATATATATATATATATATATATATATATATATATATATAATCATCATAAATATACAGGGATTAGCATTGAGTTGCTTCTCCAACATACTGAAAATTTAGAAATAGCAGTCAAAGAACTACTGATTCTAAACTACAAATTTTTCTCTAAACGGATGGCGATATTTATGGCACACATAGAACAAAAAACCGGAGGGAAAAGCGTAAACAAAACAAGTCTTTAGTTAATTGGATACGAATCGTTTCATGGTTAAGCGAATGAAAATTTCACTATTCCAATCTTCAGTCCAAATATTCTGACAAATTTGAAAGTGTCTCTAAAAAAAATTCACGGTAATTTTTGGCCATGCGACACCAAAAATCAACGATAAGAAAGGCACTTACGAATTCATCGGCTAGTGAGTTCAGGCATCTCACCTCAAAGTAATCTATTCCATGTGCGTCACAAATAGTCCCGTATGAAAAGAAGTCCCGTGTGGAGGGATTACGGTTTAACCATCTAACTTAGAGATATCAAATATAAAATATACAAGAATAAGGGCAGGGAATCGTCAATTAATAATAGAATTAATAATTAACAATTTTGCCAAGTAGTTCAGTATGAAAAAACCTTTATCGGTAAAACCATTTATCATCATAAATATACAGGGATTAGCATTGAGTTGCTTCTCCAACATACTGAAAATTTAGAAATAGCAGTCAAAGAACTACTGATTCTAAACTACAAATTTTTCTCTAAACGGATGGCGATATTTATGGCACACATGTGTTTTATATATATATATATATATATATATATATATATATATATATATATATATATATATATACATGTAAATAGAGAGAAAATAAAGACAGGAAATATTCAGACGATGAATATTCATGTATAAATATATAGATATTTATATATTAGCAGAGCAAACTTACACAATGGACAAAGACAGAAAATTAAGGGGAAAAGTTTATGTATCAGTGATGTTAATCCTCACCACACTATATCGGACATAACGGTTGGCATCCCTAATGTCTTAACGGCAATAAACGAAATTAAACACAATTCCTAGCTGGTGTCCTGGAGGTGTGTCGACACTAATTTGCATCTCCTCTTGCTAATCTGTGGAGGAACTCACTGGATGCTGGTTATGCTCCTGAGAACTTTCTGTCCTAGTCAATTGTCCCAGTTTTCAAAGAGGGAAACAAGTCCCTTGCAGTGAACTACCAGCCGATATCGCTCACCTGTCATATCATCAAGGTATTTGAGAGTGTGGTGAGATCACTGAAAATCCGCTTTCTTGAAAGCAACAGACTGCTGAACCCCAACCAACATGGGTTCCGTAATGGAAGGAATTGTCTAACGTAGCTCCTGCATCACCTTAGGGCTCGAATACTGATGTCATCAACCTTGATTTCAACAAACCCTTTGACAGGATGGATCATAAGATCCTCTTGAAAAAACTATCCAACATTAGTGTCTCTGGAAAGTTACTACAATGGATCAAGTGTTTCCTGTCAGGCAGAACCCAACATATTGTAGTCGAAGGAATAAAAATCAAGCCCAGCCAAAGTCAGTAGTGGTGTTCCATAAGGCACTGTATTGGGCCCACTTCTTTTCATCAACTACATCAATGACATTACTGACATCATCAAGCAAAGTAACATAAGAATCTTTGCTGATGATTCCAAGATCCAGAAGGTCATCAATGAAGTGGGTGACCGGGCATGGCTTCAGGCAGATCTACTGGCTATCATCCAA
>NC_142933.1:43438159-43448159 GCF_046866305.1 Octopus bimaculoides | reverse complement strand
TACATATATATACATATATACGACAGGCTTCTTTCAGTTTCCGTCTACCAAATCCACTCACAAATTAAGGCATTTGCCTCTTACGATTTTTCATTACACAATATGAGGCACTCATCCTCTTAGGATTTTTCGCCCGATATAGCCTTCGCTTCTCTCAAGCAAAACGATGGGTCTGGATCGGGCCACTTTTCAATACTGAATTCGCCGAGGGGGAAGGAATTCACCAACGCACTTATGTGCCTACTCGACACGACCTCCGCAGCCACCTGCGGAGGCCAGTCCGGATCCTTAGTACAGGTGAGGACTCCCTCTCTCTGACGCTTCCTTTTATTCACAAATTTCTGCAGGGCCCCTCCCTTTCGGAATAGGATTAGCCGATCCTTTTCCTCACAGCGTGAGCCCACAGCTTCTACTGTCGGCGGTACAATTCCCGCCGACCTGCTTTCCTCCGTTGGTGGCACAATTCCCACCAACGGAGTGTCGGGACACGCCGGCGGTGCACTATCGAGCACCGGCCGTGCCTCGTTCTTTTTTTTCTTTTTCTTTGGGGCCACTGGAGTAGGGGGATCTTTTTTAAAACGGGGGCCACATTTTTCATTAATGTTTTACGTAGTGTTTTTGGTACCGAAAGACTTTCAGACTTCGTATACTTATCTATTTTGTGTTATAGAACAGAAAAATATTTTTGTATCCGAATTTATTTCATGTAAAAAATTGTCTTATTTCGATAATTTCAACCAATCACTGACAAGTATTCAGTTGTTTACATTTACTCCTTTGGCTCAGTAAACGATGTAAAGCGTATTTAATCTCCATACCTTCGTTTTATTTGCTTTTTTCATTTTAAATTTGCTTTAACCCTAACCCTAACTCTAACCCTAACCCTAACCCTAGGGATAGGGTTAGGGTTAGAGTTAGGGTTAGGGTTAGGGTTAATTGTTTCAGAATCGTTTGTTTATGTAGTCGGCACTTAATGTATATCGGCTGAATGGACGTCAGTGATTGGTTGAAATTACAGAAATACGACAACTTTAACATGGAATAATTTATGGATTTCTTTTTTTTTTAAGAAGACTAAGAGAAAAAGATGTTTTATATGACACATTCTACCAGTGTTCCAAGTTTCAAAGTGTTTCGTTAATGAAAAATGTGGCCCCCGTTTTAAAAAAGATCCGAGTAGGGCGTATTTCCGCCTTAGCCAGAAGGTCCTCCTCCTCGCCCACAACTTTCGGTGAGCAACCATTGTTGCCCACCTTCTTTCTTTTCTTGCCTTTCTTCGAGGAGGTGGAAACCTCCTCGACTTTCTCCGTCTTTCCCTCCACTGGGAGAGCGGGGGGAACAACATTTATTAACTGTTCCAGGACCTTACTCTGGTCCTGGGGGCAGTCCTTCTTAATATGACCAGGCTCCAGACACAGGTGACATTTCGGGGGACGTCCCTCGACAATGACTGGATATTTCTGCCTGTCCATCCTTAGAAAATCTGGGAGAACCAGATCTCTGGCTGTTTGGGTCCACAGAGTCAAAACCGCTTTTGACCCAACCCAATCAGCTGTAGGTAAAATTTTCACATTTAAGAGCTTGGCTCCACTGCCACCCAGACCCCGTCGGATAGTATCCTCTATCCAATCAGGTTCTATACCGGGTGGCAGCCCACAGATCCAAGCTCTAGTTAATTTCTTCCCACAGTATGTGGGAAGAAACAGGATTTTTTACCCTTCTAAGGGCTGGCTTGCAAACTTGCAAGCCACCTCAGGGGTATCAAATAGCAACCAAACCGTCGCGTACTTTACATCCCTTGCCATAAACTTAATAGTTGGCAGATATTCTGCTAACTCTTTTTCAATTTCAATTTTGGGAAAGACCGTAATGGTATCGAGTAACCTAGATTAGGTCCGCAACACCACCGTTCTTTCCCTGAAATCATTTAACCACTTCTTGGGTGGGATAATCTCCCACTCCACAGCAGTAGCTTTAGTTTTCTTTATATTCTCTGTCATGCGAAAAATGTCCACATAAGATTAAACAACTAAAAATTTAAAAACACAGACAAAAAGAGAAAACAGTTAAAAAAAAGCGGAAGAAATAAAATAAACAGTTCATAAAAGAAGAAGAAATGAAATACAAAAGTTCAGGAAGAATAAATAAAATATAAAGTTCCAGGCAGAATAACAAAATTTCAGGCCACAACGGTACTCCGGCCCGATTTGATCCCGGCTCCGCTGCAGTCGTCACTTTGCTTGTAAGAATCAAATACTTTGCGCAGTTCCACGTGGTGTAGTTCAAAGCAAGAGGAAGACTTTTCTTCAAATTTATCAGCTTTCAAAACTTGGTTTGAAAACAATAAATTCCCTTTCTTTTTCAAACAAAGTTCACAATATTCCTCTGTAGCCCCCAAATCACGACCTGAAGACAACAAACCTTCACAAACTAAGTTCACAATTTTCGGAGGAGTGACACCTCCAAAACACTCTTCTCACCGCTAAGTGAGACATTAAGCACAACCACAGGCAGACAAATGCGTGGAATTCAGTGGAGATTTCTTGTTCGACATAAATATAAATAAATACGAGCAACAAACCCCCACTAAATCCCCCAAAACACAAAAGTCCTACCTGTAGTTGTACGTCACCACACAGCCACTGCTGATCGACGTCACACTTTAGAGAGCTCACAACTACTGATGTTCATCAAAGACAAGAAGCCTTCTTCACAAAAGAGTCGTTTTGAATTATCCGCAAATGGATGGACCAATTAAATTGACCATTCTAAATTCAAAATAATTTTTCAGAATTTTAATAAAAGTATTATTTGATATTTTTTCGTCGTTGTTACCGAGTTGTTTTCCTACATAAATCATGCTCAAAAGACGCCCCTCTAAGTTTTGATCACAGACTCCTACATCCACGGGGTGATCTCATCCGCGATGCAGTTGAACGAGACCTACTCCCAAGATAACATAAACAGCGAGGTGGACAGCTGAAAACATGGATTAGTAGGGTTATGTTGGATCTCGAATCCATATTTCGTCCTAGTGAATAGGACGTCCACTGTTGGGAATGCAATTGGATAACAATCTCCATAACGGTCGTTTGTAATCACATGGGGTGGTCACATTCTGTTCATGATGTTGTTTCACTGGTTAGAACCGGATCAGCAGACAGCTAACAGGTGTGTGAAAGCACGTGGCTTAATGGTTAGAGTATTCGGCTCACGATCGTAAGGTCGAGAATTCAATTCCTGGCGGTGCATTGTCTCCTTGAGCAAGACACTTTATTTCACGTTGCTCCAGTCCACTCAGCTGGCAAAATGAGTAGTACCTGTAATTCAAAGGGCCAGCCTTGTCACATTCTGTGTCACGCTGAGTCTCCCTGAGAACTACGTTAAGGGTACACGTGTCTGCGGAGTACTCATCCACTTGCACGTTAATTTCACGAGCAGGCTGTTCAGTTGATCGGATCAACTGGAACCCTCGTCGTCATAATCGACCGGGTGCCAGTGTTGTGTTGTGGCCCTTATGTTTCGTATGAATTATTGTGCAATATATTCATAAACAGTTTACATTTTGTCATATATTTCAAAAGTAAAAACAAATTATTTTTGCAACCACCTTTCAGAAATATACTGCGGACCCATACAAGGGGAGCTGCTATTCTATATTACAAAATGATTTCACAGAAAAAAGAATTGATTTACCCGTTCTCATTATATGACTATAAATTAGTTTACCAACCATTAATTGGAGGTATGCAGGTGGTCGAAAATTATACTTGAACTCAAACCATAATGGTCTGAACAAGATTCTATAAAAGTAGAATATGACAAAATCTGGAATCCGAGTGAATTGGTGATGGTCTAACTACGTTGGTAGCAAATGATTCATGAAAGAATTTAAATGAGGGGGATTGGGTGGAAGAAGTTTTGAAACTTCGTTTGATAGTGAGAGAGAGAGAGGATGAAGGCAGGAGATGGTTTTATTGCTGTGCTTGATAGCAAGTAAATGATAACAGAATTACAGGAAAGGAGTCATGTGAGGAGGTTGTAGGAAATGAGGAGGGAAGGCCAAAAAAAAAAACAAAAACAAAAAGGTGGAGTGAGGTTAACGATTGTGTGAGAGGAAACTATTAGCTAAGAGAAGAAATCCAATGTTTCAAGTGAGACAGAAAGAGGTGGCGCTCAAGTGGGGAGTCGAAGGGGCTGAAAAACGATGGAAACAAAAGAAAAACCACACCCAGAAAATTATTTAGAAATTTTAAAATAAAATGAAACGAAACATATAATTCGTAAGTTTTATAGGCGTGAGAGAAGACCCGAGAGACGTAGTGAGGGCTGAACGAAAAGAGGGGAAGTTAAGAATTTGAGAGGAATTGTATGGTAGAAAAAGTAGAAGCATCAGCAAAACAACAGACATATTTACAACTATAAAAGTTTCAAGAAAATCTTTGAGAATGACTGAAATTTCTACCAAGAGTAGTAAACACACTTTCATAAATATTTCATTTACAGACACAAACATAAACACAAGACCCCAAAGAGGTATCACTCATATACATGATTGTAATGAGACAATTGGGCGCTGCTGTTTGGACGCAGGCAATCTGGCACGGCTGACTGTACATTGAACCTGTTTTGGCAACATTACATTTTGGTATTCGGATCTTTCTGATTTGGCGGACACCATTTGTTTTCTAACGAAACACTTTCAAACTTGGGATACTGGTAGAATGTGTCATATAAAACATCTTTTCCTCTTAGCCTTGCTAAGAAAAGTTTCTATATTCCAAGTTATTTCATGTTAAAAGTTGTTGTATTTCGGTAATTTCAACCAATCACTGACCTCTATTGAGGTGAAAACAATTACTGTTGTGGTTTGTCAACAACACGTTCTGGAGGTGTAATGGGATCTTTTCCCTTGAATAAAATTACTGCCGTTGTTTCTCAACAACAGCTATCGGCGGTAGTGTTATTTATGACATCGCTCGTGCGTTTGTACTGGTTTTAGCTTTAGGGTTTTAGGGTTAGGGTTTGGGTTTTAGAGTTAGGGTTAGGGTTAGGGTTTTAGAGTCAGGGTTAGGGTTTTAGGGTTAGGGATAGGGTTTTAGATAGCTATTATCCAATCAACTGAAACAAGTAGAATAGTGTAATTCAAGCATATTGGCAGTAGCTAATAAACTTTTCTATTATAGGCACAAGGCCTAGTTTTTGAGGGAAGGAGTAAGTCAATTATATTAATCCCAGTGCATAACTGGTGCTTAATTCAAAAGGATTACCAGGGACTAACGATATATACACCGCCACAAATTATTGTTGACAAAGAACAGCAGTAACTGTATTCAGCTGAATAGACGTCAGTGATTGGTTGAAATTACCGAAATACGACAATTTTTATCATGAAATAACTTCAAATATAAAAATTTTTTCTCTGTTCTATAAGACAAAATATACAAGAATACGAAGTTTTAAAGTGTTTCGGTAGAATACACACTAAATAAAAACTAAATAAAAAATGGTGTCCGCCAAATCAGAAAGATCCTGGAATTCGAGGCAAACACACACACACACGCACAAGCGCGCACGCGCAGATACATGCACATACAGATACAGAAGAGTGAGACACAAAGAAGGAGAGAGAAAGACATTACAATTAATTAGTTGACCATGATTGACATGAACCCTACCCTATCCTCATGTACATAAAAGGAAATAGACTCATTTACATAAACAGAGAAAGAGCGGGGGAGGGGCGAGAACGATAGAAACATTAAAACGCCTGAGGCTAAATAAGTCAGCGTCAAATCAGTGATGCTAAATAAGATTTGTACCTTTGTTAGAAAACAATTCCCTCCTCAGAAGATGATTTCGAATACTTAATAACAAAAGTGGAATATTTATCTCATCTGTAATACATGTAGTACGGCATTCATTTACTCATCCGTAATACATCTGGTATATTATTCACCTACTTATCTGTAATTCATCTTGTATGCCACTCACGTGTAACATATCTAGTATGTCACTCACCTGTAATATAATTAGTATGACATCTCATCTGTAATACATTAATAGAGTGCTGATCCCATATTTAATATATCTAGTACAGTACTCGCTGACTCATTTGTAATACATCTAACATGTCACTCACATCATCTGTTAAACATCAAGTGTGGAATTCATATAATCTGTAATACATCGAGTATGGCACTCGCCTAATTTGCAAAACCTTTATTTAATATGATACTCATGTCGTCTGCAAAACATCCAGAGCCGTATTCATTTTAGCTATAACACATCCAGTGTGTCACTCATCTCATCTGTAATACAACTGGAACGGGGCTCTGGTAGAGCTCTCATTTACTCATCTGTAATACATCTAGTATATTACTGACCCACTCTTATGCATCTAGGATGGTTCTCATCTATTCAGCTATGATAAATTTTGCATCTCAGGAACGTCGCCAGACTTTGGTGCCTGGAGCTGCTTCAGAATATTCTGGGAGGTCACTAATTTGTGTAGAGGGAAGAATTTTGTAAACTGCATTTTCTAAATCTGAAGGTGCACCATCGAATAGTGAGGGCGGTGGGTGGCAGTGCCGTTCAGTGCACCCGCTCAGCAACGGACATGGCTCATCTGTTTATTTCTAATAAATTTGACATGGCAATTATTGCGTAACATAAACATCGCCAAAATGAAACATAACGAAAGAAATAACAACAACAATAACAACAACAACAGCCAAAGAAGAACAACAGTGATTTTGTCGAAGAAACGAAGAATAACGACAAAATCGGTGAGATTTTCGAAAAAGTACTACGCAAAGAACCACAACAAAGATTGTTCATTTAGATAGTTTCACAGACTCTACAAGAATCTCAGAACAAAATGTCATTGTGATGTAGGAATATTTTGGTAAGCTATTCTGATGATAAAATGGAATCAATTGTATGATGTCAATAACCTTCAGAACCCTAATTCTAGCAGGAATTTTAACAACCACCGGGTTAGAAACACATGCTTTTGTACACACTAAACGCAATACATAATAAGCACATACAAACAGACACGCACACACGAATTGTAGTAATATAAATATACGCCTGAAACCTTATACAGAAATATAAACATCTGTGTATTATGCATTGTAATTGTATTCTGAATATGTGTTATGTATTATATATACATGCATTGGTGTGTGTGTGTGTGTGTGTGTGTGTGTGTGTGTGTGTGTGTGTGTGTGTGTGTGAGCGCGTGCAGCTCCCGAAAGTAGCTAAGAAATGTGCAAGTAATTTTGCTATTAAATAATACTTAACAAGCTAAGCTCATTCACCACACGCACGCATATTACTGAGGGCGGTCGTTTAATTTTTTATCACTTAGGGTGCGTAAATTTTTCCGGTCATTTCCGCTGCTAATCGTAAAGATGCGGTCGTTAACAGACTGGCAAGTATTTCTTTTATCCTTTTTCATGTATTTGTTTCAGTCATTGGACTGCGGCCATGCTGGGGTAGCGCCTTGAAGGGTTTTGGATGAACAAATCTACACCGGTACTTTTTATATTTTTTTCTTAATCTAGTACTTATTCAATCGGGCCCTTTTGCTGAACCAGGGATGTAAACAAACCAGCACCAGCTGTCAAGCGTTGGAGGGGAACAATCACAGAGATACGCACGCACACATGCACACACGCACATTCATATGTATATGTATATGTGTATCGTGTATGTATATATAAATATATATATATATATATATATATATATATATATATATATATATATACATATATATATATACATATATATATATATATATATATATATATATATATATATATATATATATATATATATATATATATATATATATATATATATGTATACATATATATATATATATATATATATATATATATATATATATATATATATATATATATATATATATATATTTGTTTTGCAAGATTTTTGATGTGAAATCGTGTGTTGAAACAGATATTGTTGTATTTGGGGATAGTCATGTTGCCAGTTTAGCCAATAAAAACACACGCACTATATATTTGGTGTTAATTTGCTTCAGCTTTATATTACATTAATTGTATTTCGGCCAGAGTTCTTTCGTCACACTTCTGTGACCTCATCAGTGGTCCTTTGCTTTCTTCTTTCTTATATGTGTGTCCCTCCTTGCTAACGATCAGCCATTTTGTATTTTGTATTCTTAATGTATGTGTCTACGCATGCGTATGCGTATCCCTCTATGTGTGTCTATGTTTGTCTATGTTTAGTAAATGCATGTGTGTGTGGGGAGTACCTGTATTATCTGTATCCCCTGTTAATACATGTTCGTTTAAGTTTGTTTTTATTTATTTGTTCATGTGTTTATATCTATTTTTTTGTGTTGTTTTGTTTGTTTTTTTGTATTTAATTTAATTTTGTTAACATATGTAGTTATTTAATTCTATTTGTTTATCTATGTATTGTATTATATTTTGTTCATATTGTTATAAGTTTATGTGGATTTTATTGTCATATGTTGTGGTTTGTTGGGGGTGTGTGCTAGTGTTCCATTCCAGTTTCCTATTCAGGCTAGGTTTATCTTCTATTTTGTGTGCAGCTTCTGTAATTTGTCTAAGCGCTGCGTCTGTTCTATGTGTGGACAAGATTTTAATATCTATGTTGTTGAGTGAGCCTCCGTGTTCCTGCTCAGCGTGCTGGTACAGAACTGATGAGCTCTTCCCTTCCTTAAGTTCCCTCCAAGGTTCATTTACCCGCTCTCCTATGCTCCGTGCTGTTTCTCCTACGTACGTCGTTGTCTTGTTACTGCATCGTCCCTCTGTACATCTTATACTATAGACCACTTTTCTGGCCTTACAGTTTGTTTGTGGGCTAAATCTACATACAGTACAGTTCCTATCAGTGCATGGGGTTCTACTAAAAGGGTAGGTTCTACCGATAAGGGATTTGATAGGGATGTCTGGCCTTTCAACAACCTTAATTCTTAGCTTAAGTTTCTCTAGGGCCCTTCTAAAGCGGTACGCTAGTTCGCCTCTAGGGGTGGTGTCGATGAACATGACGCTCTGGTATTTGTGGCTATCATACCATGAGTTAGCCTTCCCTATTTTCTTCTTAATCCTTTTAATGGTGTTCCATGATTTGCTCCTATAAAGTGGGCAAATCCCATTCATATCGTTATGTTTGATGGTTTCAAATTTCCTCATAGCTCCTTTGTATACTCTGGTCCTTTCTTTATGGCTGTAACCTGAGAACTGCATGCGGTGAACGAAATGTTGTATATGTCTCTTTAACTCTGTAGGGTCGCACATGCAGGACACATTTCGCATTACTCTGACGAGGTCTGCCATCAATATATTGAATTTGGCATTGTCCGCGATAGCTGTGTTCCGGTGGATCAGGTATTTGGAGGCCATAGGTTTGGCATAGTGTGAATGAAGGATTCGGGTTTTATTATTCTCAGTTTTCAGTCAGAGTTCAGTATCTAGTACAGGTAGTCTATGGTTAGGGTGTTTAGTAGGGTAGTCTATCGTGACTTTAATACTCTGGTGGATGGAGTTAGCTATTTGCTGGATGCTTTCCACTTCATGCATTAGACTGCGACCAGGCTGAAGCATTTTCATTTTAGTCGAATGAAACAAGCCCAGTAATCTTTTTCCCCCTTTTTTAGTCTGGCACATATTCTATCGGTCTCTTTGCCGAACGGCTTAACTACAGTTATCAAGCAGTGATGGGACACACACACACACACACACACACACACACACACACACACACACACACTCACATAGTTTCCGTCTTCCACGTCCACTCAAAAGGCTTTGGTTGGCTCGTGGTTATAGAAAAAGTACGTTTACCCCAAGGTATCACCCAATGAAACTAAACCTATAGCCATGTGGTCAGGGATCAAATTTCTTACTACGCAGCCTGACCTGCGCCTTGGTCAGGCGCCGTCATGCTGCCGGCCTCACCTGAGGGGGACAATATCGTCGTT
>NC_142933.1:43415659-43435659 GCF_046866305.1 Octopus bimaculoides | reverse complement strand
GAGAGAATACATAAAAATCCAAATGTGAGGAAGAATACATAAATCCATCTTGACATAGCCGAGTCTATCAGGCTAGTAATTGATTCGAGACAAAAGTTTTAACTGTCTCAGATTTTATTGTTTCTTATCTAGTGGTGATAGCATACGGGACAATTACTTCTAAAGAGAGGGAAGGTGTAAGCAGTATGCATGGACAAGGCTATAAAATGTATTAGAATATAAAGGTTTCACTGGTCATAGTAGTATCAGGTCATTTTACTACTATCAAAATGTTGAGGAATTAATGTTGAGGAATTACAACCCTAGGTATATGGGTCAAATAGGTTTTTTTCTTTTAGTCTGAATAGAGTAACAGTATAGTGGTACAGATAACAATAATACTCTAACCAATATTTTCACAATAAGAGGTATGTTAATAAAATAAATAAAATGAGATGTAATTATTTTCCACAAAAATCATGAAATAATGTCAGTATTCAATTAGTTTAAGGATATTAAATATATTGGGTTCCTGAAAACTATTTTGAATTATCTTAATGTAATGTTCGCATTACTTAAATAAATTAGAGTAGCATGAAACGTGCGTACTGCAATCACCTTTGAAATCCGTGTTGCTTATTTTTATATATATATATATATATATATATGTGTGTGTGTGTGTGTGTGTGTGTGTGTGTGTGTGTACGTACATATGTATATGTATATGTATATACATGCATATATATGTATTTACACACACATACACACACAGCTGTTTATACGTACAGGTATTTATTTATTTATTTATTTATTTATGTGTTTCAGCCAAGTGGCTGCGGTCATGCTGGTGCACCACCGTATGTGTATTTGTATATGGGTCTGTGTATGGGAAGATATGTTTACGTGCATCATATCTGTGCTTGTATTTCCTTCACTGTTTGTTTGCATGCCATATGTTCATTTGTGAAGGAAGATGAGATTAGGGACTCTTATAAATCCCTTCCCCCCCCCCACCCCACCCTCATCCACAGGTAGTTCGGTATGAACCCGGTGATATTTCATATGTACCATACGTTGAACTTTAAACAGGGTGTAATCGTTAATGGTAAGCTCCGAAGGAAAGGAACTGTTGAACTGTTTTCGTTGAACCGCGCCCCATCATGTCTGATGTTTCAACAAAGATTCTTGAGAAGTCCTGTACTTCCGCTATGGTGGTGGAGAGCCAGCATTCATATATATATATACATGCATACACACAAAAACGCATAAACATTGAAATATATACAGAAGCATATACAATTATACAAACATGCATGCGTACGTAGAAACACACATATAGGTGTACAAGCGAACACACACATACATACATAAATACACGCACATATATGCATGAATACATAAATAGTAAGCATAAGGAAACTGTTCTTCTTTCCTATAATAAATATTATTCCTTAAAACAGATGCCATTAATACAAGCTTGGTGAAAAAAAAAATGGTTATCTTCTTCGGGTAAATGCAAAGAAACACTTTTTACAAGATCGTAGCAGTAATCCAGGGTTTCAATTTAACATGTAGATTGCCAATGTATTCTCCTTAACATACACCATGTTGCTGAGGTCAGCAATCGTAGGTCCAGAAAATACCGAGAGAAATTCCTGTGGACTTATGAATTGAATCATGATTTGTAATAATTACGAGGGGTTGAAAAGTTCCTGGCTTTGGGTAAATGAAAATACAGGAAGATCAGTTAAGCATGAAAATAAAGGAGGATCAGATATACACCACTATGAAAATAAGTCTGCTAGGAGATAGGATTGCTGCCATTACACGAACATGCACGAGAACAAACTGAAATGAGTAGAGGATACAAGCATTTGAAACGTCTAGTAACTGGGTTTCCGTGTTACAGTTTGACTCGATGAGCCGAATAGCCTGCTCGTGAAATTAATGTGCAAGCGGTTGAGCATTCGACAGACACGCTTACTTTTAATGTAGTTCTCAGGGAGATTCAGCGTGACACTGAATGTGACAAAGATGGCCCTTTGAATTATGAGTATAACTCTTTTTTTGCCAGCTGAGTGGAGTGGAGCAACGAGAAATAAAGTGTCTTACTGAAAGACACAACTCGATGCCAGGAATCGAACTGACGACTTTATGAACGAGAACCGAATTCCCTAACCACTAAGCCACGCGCCATCATGAACGAACAGAAAGGAATGAAGGTTACAAACAACTCGATCATTTGAGATACTAGAACGAACACACGAAGAGAGACTTGCCATCAAGATGAGGAAGATATTAACCACCACTGGTAGCTTTCCCATCAACAGTAATTCTAACAGGATGTATGTTAGGCGAACAGATGGAGGCACATGAAACGGACTTTGAATGCTGTATCGTACCTTATCTACTATAGACACAAGGCCTGAAATCTTAGGTGAGAGGGCTAGTGGATAACATTCATCCTCGTGCTGGACTGATACTACTTTATCGACCCTGAAATGATGAACGGTAAAGTCGACTTCGGCAGCATTTGACCTCAAAACGTAAAGATGGACGAAACGCCGATATGCATTTTTGTCAGGCGCGCTAACAATCTTGCCCAGCTCGCATCCTCAGCTACTGTATAACAAAGGGAGAATAGCAACAAAATAGGATGATGGAGGGGTAGTCATTTACATTGATTCCCGGGTTAGACTGGTACTTATTTTATCGACACTGAAAGGATGAAAAGGTAAAGTCGACTTTGAACTCAAAACGTCAAGACGGACGAATTACCGCGTGCTAACAATTCTGCCATTTCGCAACTTCAGCTATCGTATATTAAAGGGAGAATAGAAACAAGACAGGATGATTGCAGCTAGAATGTCTTTGATTATTGGTCAGATCAACTGGAAGTGATCTGAGACTAAACAACAACATACAATATGTGCATACATATAGACATACATACACTTATCTACATACAGGCATATACATACAACGCAAGGATATATTTGAGTGTACTTACATGCATAAATATGTGTTTGCATTTATGTATGTAAGTATGTATGAGTATAACAAGGATTACGAAGTGCGCATATACACACAGACATATAAGGAAAATGTTTTGCATAGCCGGCTATTCTTAGACAACTGTACTTAACAATAGGTGAAATATTAATTAGGTACGTATCACTAATTAATTAGTGACGTATCATTTAGGCTATTAGCTAAAATGATTAAATAATAGACTTTCCTTTCCTATGAATATTGTTATTATATCGTAATTACCAGACACACATTTAACATCAAACATAACACATCTTACCTAGTATTCAGTTCCCATTAGGTTTTGTCCGCACGACGTTCTCAGATACACCATAAATAGATATGTGAGTGCTTGTGTATGTATGTACATATGTTATGTTTCAGTTTTATTTCAAGCTTTCTTGCCAATAGAGACAGAGTCGGTTTCCAAACTAGACCCAAGGCTCCTTCATTGGAATTTCAACATCAACAGTAGGGTATTTTTGTTTGTATGTATGTATGTATGTATGTATGTATGTGAAGGCGCGCGGTTTAGTGGTTAGAGTATTCGGCTCACAGTCGTAAGGTCGTGAGTTCGATTCCCTGTGACACGTTGTGTCCTTCAGCAAAACGCCTTATTTCACTTTCCTCCTGTCCACTCAGCTGGCAAAAACGAGTAGTACCAGTGTTTCAACGGGCCAGCCTTGTCGCATTCCGTCACGCTGAATCTCCCTGAGATCTGTGTTAAGGATACGCGTGTCTGTGGAATGCAAGCAACTTTTACGTTAATTTAATGTGCAGGTTGTTCCGTTGATCAGATCGACTGGAACCAACGGAATGCACCCAACGGAATGCCATTTATGTATGTATGTCATTGTTCAGTTTTATTTCAAGATTTATTGCCAATAGAAAAAGAGCCGGTTTCTAACCTAGATTCAAGTCTCCTTCACTGCAATTTCAACAACAACATGGTACTTTTGTTGGTGTGTATGTATGTATGTATGTATGTATGTATGTATGTATGTATGTATGTATGCAAACATGTATGAATGTATATGTGCAGATTTGTATGTCTTGCTTTATGTATGTATTCTAGTTGCATATCTAATCTAAACATACTTATATCTATTTAAAAGATAAACTTCTGAAAAGTTTTACAAATTTTTAGTTCTGGTGATGCATTGGATCTGCGCTCTTCGAATTAGCTTTCTTCTTTCTGGTTTTAAGAAGCCTAATTTCTCAAAATTGGTATTTAAGCGGTGTGTTACATATCCCAGGGACCAATAATTACAGGTATAAATCTTAACTTGTAATCTGGATAGAGTAACTGTTGATTTCTCAATAGTTCAGCGAAGGTATTCACCTTTCCATTCATCTTCATTCGGCTTTATGTTAACATCCCTGTATATATGTATGTATGTATGTATGTATGTATGTATGTATGTATGTATGTATGTATGTATGTAAGAGACCAAAGTGTACGTACGCCGATATATATATATATACAAAATGGGACAAGAACGCAAAACATCTAGACAGTTAGGTGACACAAAAAAGGACAACAAAACATCCAGATAGACGATACAAAGAAAACAAGGACGAGTCATTCGGAGTTTTCTTTCCTCAGTCGTGTTCCAGATTATCTTTGCAATTTCGGCTGGTTATACTCGAAATTGCTCCAATTCGGCCAGCCCCAAGGAAAAACTAAGCTAAGAGCATTAGATTCCTTGAAAGAAAGCAGCGAATGTATACGAAAACAAGGACGGAAAAAGACGGAGAAAGTTACGCAAATACAAATAACAGGACATAACAACAGGTGTCTTTCGACTAAGGACGTTGTATGTATGTATGTATGTAAGCAGTTATGCATACATAACTTTGAAGTATATTATGTTTTTTAATACTATATGTCTTTAAAGAGTCCTTCCTTAGACGAAATACCGCAGCAACAATTGTTTAATTACACACATACATTCAGTATGTGAATTTACTAATGTTATACATTTATACATA
The DNA here is from genome assembly GCF_046866305.1 of Octopus bimaculoides. Taxonomy (NCBI): domain Eukaryota; kingdom Metazoa; phylum Mollusca; class Cephalopoda; order Octopoda; family Octopodidae; genus Octopus; species Octopus bimaculoides. The sequence continues at coordinate 43,430,658 of NC_142933.1, read as the reverse complement.
CATACATACATACATACATACATACATACATACATACATGTTCAGAAATACATTCTTTTATTCTTTTATATGTTTTACTCCTAAGGCTGTACCCTTACTGGAGCACCGCCAATATAAAACCTACTAACTGATTTGCCGTGACCTGGATGCATATATATACAAAGAAGCATGCATATATATATACATACATACATACATACAAACATACATATGAACAACATCAAGCAAAATGGAACTCATTAGTAACATTTGGATTACAAGATATATTTAGCTTATAGTTGTATAATCCAAAATCCAATATTTGCACACACACACATATATAAAATATATGTACATATAAGATAATATAACACCAGGGTTGGAGGATATCAGGACTTAATGGTAGAAGACATTTGTTTCTGCACTGCACACCAGGTTTAAGTTGCTGTATTTATAATAATATACCATTAAGGGGTTCGTTCCCCTGCTTGCATATTGCACCATTTAACTAGCTGAGGTTATTGCATCCTCCTGGGGTTAAAATGGTTGTAACGTAGGTTCCTTATTTCTTTATTGCCCACAAGGGATTAAACATAGAGGGGACAAACAAGGATAGACAAAGGGATTAAGTCGATTACATCGACTCCAGTGCGTAACTGGTACTTAATTTATCGACACCCGTAAGGATGAAAGGCAAAGTCGACCTCGGCGGAATTTGAACTCAGAACGTAACGGCGGACGAAATACCGCTAAGCATTTCACTCGGCGTGCTAACGTTTCTGCCAGCTTGTAACGTAGGTTCCTACGTAACAACCGTATTTAAGTGATGATAACTATTATTTCTCAGTATGGTTACTGTTTTCATCTGTTATAGAGATTTTCTAACTAGCTAATTTGCTCATTATACGAGATTATTCTTTATAATTACAATATAGATGAATATTTTTCAGCAACAGCTGTTGTTGATGTCATTATTGTAATATTATTTTTGTGTTGATGATTGTGTCCCCCAGAATCTGACAATTTTATTGGTGAAAAGTAATGCACATCATATATACCCAGAGAATTTAGAAAAATCTAACAGGACTTAATCATATTCCACCCGATAAAGCGCCCACACACGGCTGTTGCTGAAAAATATTCAATTATATAGTAATTATATAGAATGATATTGTATAATGGTTGTTGTTGGCACTCCGTCGCTTACGACGTCGAGGGTTCCAGTTGATCCGATCAACGGAACAGCCCGCTCGTGAAATTAACATGCAAGTGGCTGAGCACTCCACAGACACGTGTACCCTTAACGTAATTCTCGTGGATATTCAGCGTGACACAGTTTGACAAGGCTGACCCTTTGAATTACAGGCACAACAGAAACAGGAAGTAAGAGTGAGAGAAGGTTGTGGTGGAAGAGTACAGCAGGGTCCGCCACCATCCCCTGCCGGAGCCTCGTGGAGCTTTAGGTGTTTTCGCTCAATAAACACTCACAACGCCCGGTCTGGGAATCGAAACGGCGATCCTATGACCACGATCCTATGACCGCGAGTCCGCTGCCCTAACCACTGGGCCATTGCGCCTCCACGGTGGTTTCCAAATAACAGCATAAGAGCTCTCAAATGTATGTTACTAGGTTTTTACCCGAATTATACTAAATATGTATGTACATGTCTTTGTTCTGCTTTTAAATATTCGAAATCTTGTAAGGGAGGAGCTAGTTTGTAACAAAGATACAAAGTTCCATCGTTGGAATATAGATTATAAAAGCAAATTCACTTTTTCAATATAAGAATATTTCCAGGCAGCGAGCAGGCAGACACGTTAGCACGCCGGGCGAAATGCTTCGCAGTATTTTGTTTTCGTCTGTCTTTACGTTCTGAGTTCAAATTCCGCCGAGGTCGACTTTGCTTTCATCCTTTCGGGTGTCGATAAATTAAGTACCAGTTGCGTACTAAGGTCGATTCAATCGACTGGTCCTCTCCCCCAAAATTTTGGGCTTTGTGCCTAAAGTAGAAACGAATATAAGAATAACTCTACTGTTCCACTGACAGATTGTAATTGTAATATTCAAATTAACTGGTTAATTTCTTTTTATCTACGTATGTATTTATATATGTATGTAAGTATATGTTTATATACACTATAATATTTTCAATAGAGTTTTATTTTTGCGATAGAATGAAAAACACATTCTAGAAGTAAACGACTAGATAGAACATACCAATTCTACAGAAAGCGTAAGTTTGTGTGTAAGACGAAGGGAATGAGAATGTGTGCATCGATAATTTTAGCCCTAACATCGATTCCGCGCCCAAACATTCTTTCTAATCGCATATCAACCGCAAACACAGAATTTTGTACGTAAATCTTAACCGAGGCTTTACTTCTGTGAGTAATGAAGTCATAATGCTTTCGTGAACTATCACAGCTGCATCCATTTTTGCATGTGCTTACGTTGATATGTATTCATACAGACGTTTATATATATATATATATATATATATATATGAGTCTATCATATAGTTCTTCGCTATCTAATAATTTGGTCTCTAGACCAGTGGTTCCCAACCTGTGGTCCACGGACCACTGGTACTCCGCAAAGGTAGTACTAGGGGGTCCATGAACAAGTTAAGCTGACAAATTTTTCAATATCCTGGGGTCCGTGAGAAAACTCATTTAAATAAAAGGGGTCTTTGGTAGGGAAAAGGTTGGAAACCACTGCTCTAGACTCTTGATCAACAACTGTACTGAATTTAGTGTTTTTGCTTGTTAAATCCACTAGTATCACAGTAGAGTGAATAAAGGACTGAGATATTTATCTAGACATCTAGTCAAGATTGATAGTCTTTAGTCTTCCAATGACCGACATCAGAACCTATATTCTTAAACATTCTTTATTTCTGTATTTCAGTATTTTCTTTTTTCGTTATTTTTTACTTTTCTTCTTTATCTCCATATTTTTATTCGGTTTTTCCCCTTGAACCTTCAAACTGTATAAAAGCCAGTTTGTATTTTATAATTCAATAAATACCTGATAGTATGAATTTTAAGTGCTGTATAATAAAAAAAAATCATATAATTGTAATGTTACGTAACAGAATATTGTTAGTCGATTACATCGACCCCAGTACGCAACTGGTACTTAATTTATTGATCGTGAAAGGATGAAAGGCAAAGTCGGTCTCGGAGGAATATGAACTCAGAACGTAGCGGCAGACGAAATTCCGCTAAACATTTCGCCCGGCATGCTAACGTTTCTGCCAGCTTGTCGCTTTTTTCACGTAATAAAATATTTATTTTTTATTGCCAACAGGGGGCTAAACATAGAGGGGAAAAACAAGGACAGACAAAGGGATTAAATCGAGTACATCGACCCCAGTGCGTAACTGGTACTTATTTAATTGACCCCGAAAGGATGAAAGGGAAAGTCGACCTCGGCGGAATTTGAACTCAGAACGTAGCGGCAGACGAAATTCCGCTAAACATTTCGCCCGGCTTGCTAACGTTTCTGCCAGCTCGCCACCTTCTTCACGTAATAAAATATTGAAGCAGTTCTGATAACATTGTGTAATACGATTTTTGTCTTTGGGTAGCAACTGCTATTTCTTATTTCCTTACCGCTAGAAAGCATGAAAAGTGGCTACTATCTCCTTCAAACTTTGCTTGTGTTACATTTATTCAAACCCCTAAGAATCTCCATCAACATATGTCTATGGTGCTCCCTTACTAGCCCTGTTTATCATCAGAGATGCACATATTGTCAGCCACTAAGCGACATGCTCAAGTGGTTAAGGTCAACCAAGTGACAAGCAAATCTGTGTATTTGAGTAGAATATTTGCAATAACCATATTTTTGAAATTCAGCAACTCAGCACTGAATTTGTCTGAAATGTAATGGAAAATAGGTCAGTTTCAAAACATTGATGTCCAGGTCACAAAAAGCAAAGTTTGAAGGGAATATTAGTCATTTCCTTTGATTTGTAGATAGAAGCAAATAGAAAATAACACTTACTGACCAAGCACACACACATACAAGAAAAAAGAAAAACAATCGTTACAAGGTGTAATGAATATTTTCAAATAACACTGAGATTGTTTTCTCTCGTTCTTTGAAATGTTTTGCACTGTTCATCCATTATACCTGATTCCGCCAATGTACATTTTACATGTAATTTTTCAGAATTTAATGCTATGTGCTATATCAAGTTATTTATCATACTTAAGCACATCAAAAAGTTGCATATATATTCATATATATCTACATCTACTTCAGTGTGTATGTATGTATGCCTGTGTTATGTAGTATGCATGTATGTATGTATGTATGTATGTATGTATGTATGTACGCATGTACGCTTTTATGTATGTAGTATGTATGTATGTATGTACGTATGTATGTACGTATGTATGTATTATGTATGTAGTATGTATGTATTATGTATGTATGTATGTATGTATGTATGTATGTGGGTGTATGTATGTATGTACGCAAGTACGCTTGTATGTATGTATGTACGTATGTATGTATGTACGTATGTATGTATTATGTATGTAGTATGTATGTATTATGTATGTAGTATGTATGTATGTATGCATGTATGTATGTATATGTCTATGTATGTAATATGTATATATGTATGTATATAGTATGTGCGTATGTATATCTATCTATGTATGTGGTATATATGTATCTATCTATCTATCTATCTATCTATCTAGTATTATGTAGTATGTATGTATGCACGCATGCATGCATGTATGTATGTATTTATCAGAGACAGGTAGATAGTGAAAGTGAATGAGGTACTCGCTTTTTAGGGAGTTGTGATTATGTATATGTATACGAACACAAGCGTGCATGTGTATACTAAACTGTACGTGCATATGTTCTCACGCACATGTGTATGTGCCTTTGCGATGAATGACTTTTTGTGCAAATGCTGTATGTGGTGTGTGTCCGTGCGTGTGTATATGTGTGTGCTTGTGTATGTGTATGTGTGTGTGTGTATGTGAGTACTAGTATCAGTTTGTGTGCGTATCTATGTATTCTTTTGTATGTATGTAACTGGGTTATGAATGTTATTTGTGTTTAAGTGTTTTAAGTGTTGCATGTGTGTGTGTGTGTGTGTGTACAGCTAACGCGTTCTTTTCATCTTATAGTTCGTAATTAGCGACAACCTTTTTTCAAATCTGCTGATATAATAATAATGACTAAAATTCTATCTTGCGGCTCCTATGCATCAGATTCCATGGAATATTTTCAGGCACAAGGGCGTGTGCCAAAACGTGTGAAATTTAGACTAAAAACAAGGAACACATACACAAACAGAACTTGAATTTGATTACATGTATATATATATATATATATATATATATATATATATATATATATACATGTGCGTGTGCGTGTGCCTGTGTATGTCTGTGTATAAAGTTTTAGATTTGTTGGATATTTGAAGATCTTCAGGGTATAATTTATGTATTTTTTCTACATTTATACAATAAGAATGGGGTGGAGCCGCCAATATTCCAGCAGCTCACTGACGCAAATCATTACCTCGAACGATTGTCAGAGCAATTTTTTGCCATAGTCATGACATTGAGGCCGTTTCCCCTGTCATTTCAGCTGTCTTCTACTCGAGGGCGTTGATAATTTAAATACCACTTCTATTTACCGACGGAGCCACTGGCTACCGTTGCTTCTGGACATATTGTGATAGGACGCACCATGTACGTTTAATGCAAACATTTGCACATTAGAAGACAGATCAACAGATTAGATATTTCCTATTAAACTATTGTTGTGAAAACAGTATTGTTTCAGAAGGTGTATCGTGTAATATTTATTACACCGTGGTGTAAAAATGGTAGATTCCTACATGGCTTTCACGTATTCTAGATCTTCCTCTAAAAATCCTTGCTTCAAAAATTTAAACTCAAGCATATCGTTGGATAACGTTAGGATATTGATCTTAAGTTACAATGCGTATTCCATTTAGCTCGATAAATGTGGCTTGCTTGATGTGTAATATATATATATATATATATATATATATATATATATATATATATATATATATATATATATATATATATATATATATATATATATATATATATACACCACATACAGCATTTGCACAAAAAGTCATTCATAACAAAGTAAAAAGTAAAAGAGTAAAAAAGAAGAGTAAGTACGGTTAGGCAGCTTTTTAATCGCTAAAAATATTTCGATACATACAGATCCTCGTATATACAGGATTTAAAGTTAAGTTTAATTTAAATTATGTAACGATTTACCTGTATAAGAAGGTCTGTACGTATCTCCTCAGGCGACTCAGCTGCGGTCTCTATGTAAATTTAGATTTCCATGCTACAATATCCATGGCTTCTTCTTTGAAATTTACTCTTCCTTTTGACTCTTTTACTTTTTACTTTTTATCTTCACTCACGAGGAATACCTAAGACTAGAATTGGTAGCATACCATAAGAATACTACCGGCTATTTGGGAAATTCTAAGGCTCAGCGAGCTCTATTTGTACTCTTATATGTTCTTAACAGAACACACCTCAACTATATATATATATATATATATACCAAATTCACTCAAACGGCATTGGTAGACCTGGGTTTAGCGCAGAAGGCACATGCCCAAGATGCCGCACAGTAGGACTGAACTTGTTACTATTTGGCTGCAGAAGGAGCTTCTTAATCACCCAGCCATACCTGCGCCTATTTATGTATTTTTATGGATGCTTCATTACTAAAAGCTACTAAAATATATAAGTGAGCATATCAATAGGAATATTAATCGATCTCTACGTTATTAGTGTTTGTAACTTCAATAACATCATTGACTCCCGTAAAGTAAAAGCTCCATTTAAAGTATTTGTTAATTCAAAATAATTCACTTATGGCGATGAAAAGGTGTTTTGGAAAAATTATTATTGCAATAAAAATTTTTCCAAAACACCTTTCCATAACAACCAACCATATAAACCTAATTACCACCCACACTCAAAGATGATTTTAACTTAGCAGAGACTAACTTTAATGCATTGCAGTCTGTCGATACCATGTCGTAGCTGGTCGAAACTTCGAAATTACAGTCAAGAATATTCTTATTAGGTTAGTTTCACTTCTAAAGGTAAAATTCACCGCAGTTACCGTGGAGAAAATATTATCTGTTATGATAAGAGGTGTAAAAACACCATATCTACCCACTGCTTCCCCCTATCGGATCTCCAGACGCGCGTCTGGCTCTCTAGCCTTCTCCAATGGAAAATACCGAATAGAGATAACCCTGGCTAGATTCGAAGCCGTAGTTTTAACTAAAAAACTATCAATATCAGTAGCTGAGCTGAGTTGTTCGGGATAAAGATAGCAAACATTAGCATTAAGCAGTGATTAGAAATAGACAAACTCTAGATGAGTGAAAATATGTCTGTGACATATTTTGACTTCTAAACGCGGATTCACTCCATATATTTGAAAAATTCCCTGGACTTCAATTAAAATTCCTTGGGCTTCCCTACTGGCCTTACTTTTCCCGTCTAAATGGTTTAGCAAAGATCTAAATAAGTTAAAGATTGATTTAGCAACGTCTGGAGAGTAACAAGATTGAGACTTTTTTCCATATCCAAACGATTCCAGAACATATTCAGGAAGAGAAACCTTTCCACTGTAGTGTTATTAAGACAGATTTTCTATCCGAAGTAGTTTTGAAATGGTGATTATAGTACTAGTGCACTAGTAGACTATATATAAATATGCAAGCAGAAATATATAAATGTATATGCATACATGTATATATATATATATATATATATATATATATATATATATATATGGGAGAATTTACGAACAAAACAACAACAGACGAGGACAGGTGGTGTAAACAACAAAAGGATGTATTAGTTTAACGCTCGGGAATAGAGAAAGTCTTTAACGTTTCGAGCCGCACTTCAACAGAAAGAAATAAGGAGAAAAACAAGGAGAAAAACAAGGAGAGACAAAAAATAAATGTAGTGGTCAGCGATCTATATACACACATATATATTCGTTTATATTTATATAAAGGGCATTATTACAGAAAATAATAACGCCACACAGTGGACTTCTCAAAATAACCACATTTAGTACCTAATGCGAGGAAAAACAACCAACAGAAGACGACCAACTTTCTTTTAAATAAACTTAACTGTGTATCGGCCGATTTCGCGATTACTAGAATGAATCTAGATTTCGTTCATCAGCACAGTATTGTCCCAAAAATATATACAAATAAACAGAATTCTCACCTCACCGAATAATTATATTCTTGGGAATAGAAATTTCCCTTATGAATTTTTTTACACGCTGGCTTCTTGATAAAATTCTTGTAAAAGAGTTTTATCCCTTTTTGAATTTATTTATCAAATATATACACGGAATATATTCAATGTTGAATTTTTATTCCTGTCTCCACATGGGTATCCAGAAGCAACCCGGAAGTATTCCCGCTTCTTTGATGAAGATATATACAGATAAACTTCATTCCCTTTACTCTGTCGGATACGTAGTGTGTTCGTTTTTGGTGAAGTGAGAATTCTGTTTATTTGTATATATTTTTGGGACAATGCTTTGCTGATGAACGAAATCTAGATTCATTCTAGTAATCGCGAAATCGGCCGATACACAGTTAAGTTTATTTAAAAGAAAGTTGGTCGTTTTCTGTTGGTTGTTTTTCCTCGCATTAGTTACTAAATGTGGCTATTTTGAGAAGTCCACTGTGTGGCGTTATTATTTTCTGTAATAATGCCCTTTATATAAATATAAACGAACAATTATATTCTTGGGAATAGAAATTTCCCTTATGAATCTTTTTACACGCTGGCTTCTTGATAAAATTCTTGTAAAAGAGTTTTATCCCTTTTTGAATTTATTTATCAAATATACACACACATATATATATAAAGGCGGTGCTCCAGTATGGCCGCAGTCAAATGACTGAAACAAGTAAAAGAGTAATATATATGTATATATCTATACGCATCTGTGTATCTGTATATATATATATATATATATATATATATATATATATGTGTGTGTGTGTGTGTGTGTGTGTGTGTGTGTGTGTGTGTGTGTATCCATGTATATGTGATGTGTAAATATATATATATATATTATATAAACATATAGGGATCAGCATGAGTTGCCTCACTACCCTATATCTATATATATATTATATATTTATAATGTATATATATAATATATAACTACATACGTTCGTACATGCATACATACATACATACATACATACATACATACATACATACATACATACATACACTTATATATGTGTATGTGCATTTGAAAATAATATGAACATTCACACCTTGTTGCCATTTTTTTTTTCTTTTTAACACAGGTATATTGTAACATAAACAAATATTTTTTTTTCTATTCATTTCCGCATTAATCAACCAATCACACAACGAATGAATAGGTTGTGGAAAAAACAGCCCATGATACGTTGGGTTGAAGTGGAGCACCACCTTTAGTCGAGCAAATCGACCCCGGGACTTATTCTGTGTAAGCTTAGCACTTATTCTATCGGTCCCTTTTGCCGAACCACTAAGCTATGGGGACATAAACACACCAGCATCGGTTGTCAAGCAATGCTAGGGGGACAAACACAGACACACAAACACACACACACACACATATATATATATATACATATATACGACGAGCTTCTTTCAGTTTCCGTCTACCAAATCCACTCACAAGGCTTTGGTCGGCCCGAGGCTATAGTAGAAGACACTTGCCCAAGATGCCACGCAGTGTGGTTGAACCCGGAACCATGTGGTTGGTAAGCAAGCTACTTACCACACAGCCACTCATATATATATATATATATATATATATATATATATATATATATATATTCTTATATATTCTTATATATTTATAATGTATATATATAATATATAACTACATACGTTTGTACATGCATACATACATACATACATACATACGTACATACATACATACATACATACATACACTTATATATGTGTATGTGCATTTGAAAATAATATGAACATTCACACCTTATATATTCTTCCTCTGCTCTCTCCCACTTGGTTTTAATATGTTGCCACATTTGTAATATGTCTTTTTTTCTACATTTTTTCGTGCAGCTGAAGATTGCTCTTCATATTGCATTTAAGGTAATGCTCACATTACTTAAATAAATTGAAGTAGCATGAAACGTGCGTACTGCAATCACTTTTGAAATCCGTGTTGCTTATTATTTGATTTTAATCACCCATCCTTTTGGGATGTGATATTCGGGTGCCTTCGCATAAGTACCATATTCAAGCCTTGAATCTATATCTAAACCGTCTATATATATATATATATATATATATATAATGTCATCAATATTGTAGAACAATCAGTGTTGTGGTTCAATTATTGATGTAATCCAATCATTGTGTTTGTTAAGCAATCGAACAGAGGACACTGTATCTGTAAATGTGACTTCAATCTGATGTTTGTATTGAATCATAATAAATCAAATGACTGATTAACAAAACTCAATGGTGATATTAAAGGTTGGTTGAATGCGTTGCTGTAAGAAAACAGCAATCATTTTCCTCTGTTCAAACGGTTTTCTTTTTGTGTTGTCACTTTCTGATTTGCAAGCCAGCATTAGTCATTTTAAGACTTTTTTTTTTTGTTCTTTTATTTTTTTATTTTTCGAGCTGGCAGAATCGTTAGCATGCCGGAAGAAATACTTAGTGGTGTTTCATCTGCCGCAAAGTTCTTAGTTCAAATTCTGTCGAGGTCGACTTAACCTTTCATCCTTTCGGAGTTCAGAAAATAATTATATAACACTGGGCTCGATGTAATTGACTTAATCCCTTCCCCCAAATTTGAGGCCTTGTGCTTCCAGTAGAAAGGATTATTATTATTATTATTATTATTATTATTATTATTATTATTATTATTATTATTATTATTATTATCATTATCATTATTATTATTATTATTATTATTATTATTATTATTATTATTATTGAGTGTGAGAGCAGTGCATGCCATCAAAGTGACACTGAGGTAAAATATACGAAGACCATTATACCCATCATGACTACCCGTCTGATAAGGGTACACCAAGCACATGCATCACAACCATATGTGCACGACATGGTGATCTCATATCAATATAAACAGCGCATGACCTTGCAGGTGGGGCCCAGTTAGAATTTTCTTCAGGTCGAGTAGCCCATCCCGCTCAAAAGGTCCCTGAATAAGGTTTGTTTAAGGATGTTGAGCAAAACACTCACGTGTCCAAAGGTGAATTATTCAAATCCCAAAGAATTCCTCTCAACACATAGCTATGATGCTTCCCAACTATTTCTGCTTATGATCAGAGATGCACATATCGTCAGCCACCAAGGGACATGCTCAAATGGTTAAGGTCAAACAACTGACAAGCAAATCTGTGGTATTGAGCAGAATATTTGCTGTAGCCCATCTTTTATACCAAGACAAAGCAATGTACATGATAACACTTCCAATCGATTAATGATAACACTTCCAATCAAATAATGACAACACTTCCAATCGATTGGAAGTGGTATTATTATTATTATTATTATTATTATTATTATTATTATTATTATTATTATTATTATTATTATTGTTATGTCCAGTAGTGCTTATTTCGTCCCATCTGATTTTTCCTTATATTTAGATAACATGTATAATTTGATCCAACATAAATTAACAACCACATGTATAGTTTATTTATTTGTTTATTTATTTATTTATTTATTGTCTCTCAAAAAAAATATCAACGACACTGACTGTTCCGTCCGACATCAGGCTACTGCATTTTCAATGTAACTGAATATGAGCCGCTTAAATTAGAGCCGACATGGAGCTAAACATCAACTTAATATACCTTTGCCTTCTTTTTCCCTGTTTCAATCACTGGACTGCGGCCAAGCTGGAGTACCGCCTTGAAGTGTATTGTCAAACAAACTGACGCCTGTAAATATTTGTTACTAACTCTAGTACTTATTGTATGGGTCTCTATTGTCAACAAACTAAACCTGTTTGTCTAGCAGTGGTGAGAGAGAGACACAAGGACGGAGATATACACACAAGCATGTATACAAATAGATAGATTGACAGATAGATAGATAGATAGATAGATAGATAGATAGATAGATAGATAGATAGATAGACTTTTGACTGGCTTCCGTCTTGCAAATTCAGTCACCAGGCTTCAGTAGAAGAGATTTACAGGAGATGCCGCGCATAGGAAACCTACGTGATTGCAAAGCGGGCTTCTTAACCACTTATTTATCTTCCTATTCTGCACCTCTTTATCTTCCTCGCTAATTCCCCCATACACTGAGAGAAAGGGAGATAACTTCAGTTGATTGAAATACCGTAAATCCTCGAGTATAATGCGCACTTTTTTCCCAAAATTTAAAGGTCAAAATTTCTAGTTCTAGTGCGTACTATATACGAGGTTAAAAATTAAAAATAGTTTCTAAGCAAAATTTTCTAAGTGATAAATATGTAAAGGCAATTTACTTAATATTTATTTTTCACTGACGTTTTTACTGCTATTTCTTTATTTTCTGCAAACAAAGTGCACAAAAAAGCTACACGCTTGCATTATGTTACGTTGTTGTTGGCACTCCGTCGCTTACGACGTCGAGGGTTCCAATTGATCCGATCAACGGAACAGCCTACTCATGAAATTAACGTGCAAGTGGCTGAGCACTCCACAGACACGTGTACCCTTAATGTAGTTCTCGGGGATATTCAGCGTGACACAGTGTGACAAGGCTGACCCTTTGAATTACAGGCACAACAGAAACAGGAAGTAAGAGTGAGAGAAAGTTGTGGTGAAAGAGTACAGCAGGGTTCGCCACCATCCACTTCCGGAGCCTCGTGGAGTTTTAGGTGTTTTCGCTCAATAAACATTCACAACGCCCGGTCTGGGAATCGAAACCGCGATCCTATGACCGCGAGTTCTCTGCCCTAACCACTGGGCCATTGTGCCTCCACGTTATGTTATATATATACAATAATAATAAAGGACGTTACCGTATATACGTTTACAAACCAAGGACGTTATATAGACCTCCTTGACTCAAGTTAGAGAAGGGGTGCGTATGATGCACAAGGTTTAGGTTTTTCAGAGGTACAGCCCCCTAAAAATCCCCTGCGTATACTCTAGGATTTACGGTATTTGGACAATATAGACAAGGCAGATTGGAATGGGTCTGCTCGTTAAAGTCAACTGGCGAAACCAATAATCAATGTTTCGGTCTTATTAGAACTCCTCAGTGGAGCATGTTGTAATGAGTTGGCAACACTAAGAGATTGATCAATATATCTAGATAGAAAAACGGTGGTAGTAGTAGTAGTAGTTGTTGTTGTTGTTGTTGTTGTTGTTGTTGGTGGTGGTGGTGGTGGTGGTGGTGGTGGTGGTGGTGGTGATAATAGTAAAAATAACAGCAACGGCAGCAGCAGCAGCAGCGGCAGCAGTAGTAGTAGTAGTAGTAGTAGTAGTAGTAGTAGTAGTAGTAGTAGTAGCAGCAGTAGCAGCAGCAGCAGTAGCAGTAGTAGTAGTAGTAGTAGTAGTAGTAGTAGTAGTAGTAGTAGTAGTAGTAGTAGTAGCAGCAGCAGTCAGCGTCTACCTTGCTTAGGTGTTTAGTGTTATATGTTTTACAAGTTGCGGTTATAAAATAACAATAATATACAGAAACATAGTGAAATTAGACGGGAGAATCTGCTGTTGTGATGAGTGTGGTTGCTGCTGCTGCTGCTGCTGTTGTTGTTGTTGTTGTTGTTGTTGTTGTTGTTGTTGCTTCTGCCGTTGTTCGATGTGACATCAAAAAACGTATACTATTCCTTCAAAATAACATTGCACAGAAAATTAAGAAACCACATAGAATTATGAAAACACAGCTGAGGATGATGTTAACGGTGTGGGGGTGTGGGGGTGCGGGTGGGGACGGAGGTGATGATGATGTTGTTGTTGTTGGTGGTGGTGGTGGTGGTGTGGATGCATGAAAATGCGGAAGTATTTTGTAGCGTGCGTGCGTGTGTGTGTGTGTGTGTGTGTTTGTATACACACACACACACATAGACACACACACGCACACATATATATTCAGGGTGCGGTGAATATATTGTCGTCTAAAGCAGGGGTTTTCAAACTTTTTGATTTGCGAACCCCTTTATATTTCAGGGCTTACCTTAGAGACGCTTATGAAATTTATACATAAGTATTTGCTTAAAATAACATATATTTTTACATTTATTTATTGAACAAATAGATTTATTGTCAATTAAAAGATTTCGATTAGAAAACATATATAAAATCAAATTGCCCATAAAAAGTATTTGCTGTCCACGGACACCCTGTCTTGTCCTTGCGGACCCCTGTGGTCCGCGAAGCACAGTTTGAAAACCCCTGGTCTAAAGTATGCAAAAATGAAACTAACATTGACATCCAATTTTAACAGATATTTATTTACCAAAAGTACATAAAAATATCTTGAAACACTAAAGAGAAAATTTATTCAATAAAATCGCCATTGGTTTCAACCACAGCCTCCAGACGACTTTGGAATCTCCTGCAACTCTTCTGGACGATCTCATTGTTTAAGTTGGTGAATGCTTCGATATTCCTTGCCTTAAGAAGTTTTGTTAGTTTCTCGTTCAACTGCGGCCCACGCATAATAATCAAGGAGTTTGCCGTTTGGAGATTTAGGTGGCCAGAAGTTAGCGTTGTTGTGGTCGCAGAAATTGTTAGATAGCCTTGACTAGGTTTTCATGCTTGTGTGGAATGATGCAGGATCCTGCTGCCAGACATAGAGTTTTCCAGCAACCACCCCATTGACCCGGGCACTTGATATAAGCCTCCGTGTTGAGTCTGAGGCCGTGTGGGAAGATAAATGAAGGCATAACGTCGCCATCACTAGTGACTAGTGATCCCTCCAAA
>NC_142933.1:43405659-43410659 GCF_046866305.1 Octopus bimaculoides | reverse complement strand
CTGCTGCTGCTGCTGTTGCTTGTTGTTCTAGTTGTGGTTGCTCCTGTTGCTGAAATGGGTTTAGATGTGCGCCGCCGTCGTTTTTTGCTCTTCCACGGTCCTGTTACATCACGGTTCAGTTCCTTTATTCCATATATATATATATATATATTTCCTTTATTCCATATATATATATATATATTTCCTTTATTCCATATATATATATATAATTATTACAAATAAAAGGGTAAAGGATTATCAATTTATAAATAAATTAATAATTAATCATTTTTACCAAGCTTGGTCGTGCATGAAAAATTGCCAGCATCTTCACATTTGCAAACAAGAATATCATACTGATGAGGAAATGAAAAGTTTTCACTTTTCTGATCCAGAAACGCGTCTATGATTAACTAAGATTGGTTAGTTTCGTTATTTTTTTCTTCTTGCTTTGCCTTTGTGAGTTACAAGTATTGCTATCTGTTGGAGTTTTGGCACTTTAGCTGCTATTTCTGAACTTCGGTATGTGGTGAAGCAACTGTTGCGATCCCTTAATTATGTATATATATATATATATATATATATATACACACATATATGTATATATTTAGATTTACCATGTACTGATGAGGCCTTCATGCATCTCCCAACCTAATCCCGATTTATTAAATTGAAATTTTATAATTATTTGTTGTTTGTTGATTTAAATAGTAGCGTATGTGTGAGGATGTGTGTTTGTGTATGCGTGTGTGTGTAAATACATACATACATACATACATGCGTATATGCGGCAGACAAGGAAAAGTCGCTTAACTGTTTCATGGTCTGTTGTTTTTTCACCGCTGTGTAAAAAGAATATTTTGCAATTTATGAATAGCCGTCAAAAGCATGTATATGCAAACTAGGTTATCCATCACCGCGATGTAGTCTAATATAAGACTGCTCTATATAACAGTTGAATGTTCTATGCTACGATTTTGGAGAGAAGCTGAGTATATCTTTTCTGCGGAGTACTGAGATTCCCATTTTTGTTCCAATGTATCAGAACAATACAGAATATATTTGCTCTCTCTTTCTCTCTCGCTCTCTCTCTCTCTCACACATACACACATAGATAGACACATAAATATATACATGCATGCATATTTACTACATACATATATACCGTAAATCCTCGAGTATAATCCGCACTTTTTTCCCAAAATTTAAAGGTCAAAATTTCTAGTGCGTACTATATACGAGGTTAAAAATGGAAAATATTTTCTAAGTGATAAATATGTAAAGGCAATCTACTTAATATTTATTTTTCACTGACGTTGTTACTGTTATTTCTTTATTTTCTGCAAACAAAGTGCACAAAAAAGCTACACGTTTGCATTATGTTATATATACAATAATAATAAAGGACGTTACCGTATATACGTTTACAAACCAAGGACGTTATATAGACCTCCTTGACTCAAGTTAGAGAAGGGGTGCGTATTATACACAAGGTTTAGGTTTTTCAGAGCAACAGCCCCCTAAAAATCTCCTGCGTATTATACTCAAGGGCGGACTATACTCGAGGATTTACGGTATATACGAGAGAGTACTGAAAAGTTCCAGGCTTTGAGTAAAAGAAAATACAGGAGGATTAGTTAATTATGATTTCATTCAACATATTCATCTCTCAGATTCACACACTTATTGCGCGATCCTTCAGCTTTTCTAAGCCCTGTAAAAGAACTCGGAAGGTTGGGTCTGCAGTCAGGCCTTTCCCGAGAGCCTTAAAGCAAGGAACTTTTAAGCAACACGCTCATATATACTCTTTTACCTGTTTCAGTCATTTGACTGCGGCCATGCTGGAGCACTGCCTTTAGTCGAGCAAATCGACCCCATGACTTATTCTTTAGAAGCTTAGTACTTATTCTATCGGTCTCTTTTGCCGAACCGCTAAGTTACGGGGGACGTAAACACACCAGCATCGGTTGTCAAGCAATGTTGGGGGGTGGGGGGAAAACACAGACACAGAGACATATACACACACATACATATGTATATATATATATATATATACATATATATATATATATATATATATATATATATATATATATACGGCGTGCTTCTTTCAGTTTCCGTCTACCAAATCCATTCACAAGGCTTTGCTCGGCTTGAGGCTATAGTAGAAGACACTTGCCCAAGGTGCCACGTAGTGAGACTGAACCCGGAACCATGTGGTTGGTAAGCAAGCTACTTACCACACAACCACTCTTGCGTCTATATATGTATGAAACTGTGTGATAATTTTTTCGTTAAAGGCACATTTAAGACTAAAGCACAAAACAGCGCCTTAGTCTTGTAAGAGTCTATACTGAAAGTAGAGTCCATTTTATTGTGAAGATAAAGTCCAGAAGCACTTCAAGATTCGCCTATCGGCTTCTTCGTTTTTCCGTTGCATTCTATGCTATATTTGCTTTATCCAACCAAAACCATCACCACCACCACATAGCCATAAAAGACATTTGCTTTAATTTATTAATTTACTGCCCAAGTATTATCAAAACTGCTTTGTCATTTTCCAACACGTTTTTATTAGTTAATAACTTTATTACTATGTACTTTTAGAAAATTATGTTTAGAACTTTCCAATTTCCAGACAATCTTTGTAGTCATGTAAGTGTACCTGCGTATGCATGTGTAAGTGTTTCTATGTGTGTATATATATATATATATATATATATATATATATATATATATATATACGTATGTGTGTTTGCTTATGTGTACACACACACACATACATGTATATGTATGTGTGTAAATCTACGCCTATTTGTGTCTATATATAGAGAGAGAGGGGGAGAGAGAAAGAGTGAAAGTGAGAGACAGACATACATACACGTGTATACACGTATACCTACACCTGTATATACATGTGTGTATATATATAGATAGATAGATAAATAGATAGATAGATAGATATACATATATCTATATGTATATATAGACATGTATATATATATATATATACATATATATATATATATATATATATATATATATATATATATATATATATATATATATATGTATATATCTATATCTATATATATATATATATATATATATATATATATATATATATATATATATATGCATATATATATATATATATATATATATATATATATATATATATATATATATATATATATATATATATATATATTTTATTTATTTATTTATGTGTTTCAGCTAAGTGGCTGCGGTCATGCTGGTGCACCACCGTGATTTTTACGTTCCTTGCATGGCTCTTCTCCCCCACCTGACATGGTCCAATCAAGAGTTTTGATGGCACATCTGGTGTATAAGAGAATTTGACACAGCTGCCCTAAACTGCGTCTCATTACGAGCCATTGGTTCGTCTGGTATCTTGGAGAGGAAAGCGTCAAGTTTTGTCTTGAAGACCTCCGCATCCATGTCTTGCATGTCTCTCAAATGTTTTGGCAGGGCATTGAAGAGCTGAGGTCCTCTGAAACCGAGGCTGCTGCAGTATGTCGTTCTTATGTGAGATGCAGTGGACGGTACCTTTGGCACCATGCAGTGGCGACCCGTGCGGGCATTCCTGTAGTACTTGATACCAAAGTTTGGCACCAGTCCTTCCAGTATTTTCTATATGTATATTATTACATATCTCTCCCGCCTGCGCTCCAGGGAGTAGAGACCTAGTGCCTTCAGTCGCTCCCTGTAGTTCATCTGTTGGACTGTGGCGATCTTTTTTGTATAGTGCCGCTGAATTGCCTCGAGTTCTGCTGTCCGCTTAACACTGTGTGGTGACCACAACTGAGAGCAATAGTCTAGGCGGCTCAGAACAAATGTCTTCCATAGAATCAACATGACTTTTTGATCCCTTGTACGGAATGTCCTCAGTATCCACCCTGCCAGTTGTCTGCACTTTGCTGTCAACTTGACAATGTGCATGTGAAATGATGCATCACTACACATGTTGATGCCCAAATCTCTTACTGTTTGTGGTTCTGGGATTGCAGTACCTCCAGGCCCTGTGTATGCCAGTTGGGAGGTGCTTGTGGTCTTGTAGCGCAGTACTTGAAATTTTTTTGCATTGAACTGCATATTATTTTGCTCTGCCCACTCATATATTGCATTTAGGTCATTCTGCAGGCTTACAATATCATCAGGATTCTTTATTGTCTGAGATATCTTTGTGTCATCAGCATAGCTAGTGACAGTGGCTCTCCGAGTGACCGTGGGCATGTCCAGAAGGGCCACTATGAACAGTAGTGGCCCCAGAACAGTTCCTTGTGGAACACCGCTCAATATTTGTGTTTCCCTAGATAGTTCTCCATTGGCTGCAACTGTCTGACTTCTACCATTCAGGAAGTCATGCAGCCACTCTCCTAATTTACCAGCTATGCCAAGGTTTCGCAGCTTGTGACACATCAAGCCATGATCAACTTTGTCAAAGGCTTTTGCAAAGTCGAGATATATCACATCAACATTTGAATGGTCAAGTAGCTGCTTCAGGACCCAGTCATAATGCTGCAAGAGCTGCGTGAGGCAGCTTCTACCTGGACGGAAACCATGCTGGGTCTCATTCAGCAAGTCATTTTCTTCTAGGAACGCAATCAATCTCCTTCTGACAATTCGTTCCATGACTTTGCTAATATGTGAAGTCAGAGAGATGGGCCTGTAGTTCCCAGCCTCTGCTCTGCTTCCACCTTTATGGATAGGACGTATGGTGCCTTCCTTCAGCTTTTTGGGAAGTTTACCATTTGCAAGGAAACTCTGGAAGAGTATCCGGAGTGGTCCTGCTAGTTCTTGTTTACACGACTTTAAGAGGACAGCTGGGAAACATCGGGGCCAGTTGCCGAATTTGAGCTCATTTCATTTATGGCAGCTATCACATCTTCCTCTTCAATGTCGATGTAGGTAATGGATGCAGTCTTTTTCTGCTGAGTGCTATTGTCAAAGAAATCAGCTGGGTTCTTTATCTGCATGTGACTCAGAGGAGAAGTGAA
>NC_142933.1:43348159-43400659 GCF_046866305.1 Octopus bimaculoides | reverse complement strand
AATATATGGATTCAAATAGTCTGGTAGTACTCATAAAAAAGCTCCTTAATGTATCATTCTACAAACCATATAGAATATGTAATAATATACAAGAGAAAAAGATGAGGAGTGAATAAAGTCATAAATGTTAGAGAAATGAACTTTAATTTAACAAAAGAAAGATCCAAATATCACGACAAATTTGTTTCGTAACTAAAAAAAAATGCAAATAACACATATTATCATATTTAATGATAAATTGTTGTGGGGATAACATTAATAATGTGTGTGTGGTAGTCGCTATGAATAAGGTGACATCGATCAGTATCAGGACAGAATACGAAGTAGACGGTCATAGATAGTCGTGGTCTCACTTGTCTTACTAACTACACCGCTATACCAGAGCGGGCGTTATAACGATCCGACATAAAGGATTACAACAGTGGTGAAGAGGAATTAACGAACTCACAAAAGTTGTTTTTGTGCGAATTTTACGGGAAAAATTATGGTAAATGTGTTGGCTGGTTTGCTCGAGTCGCAAAAACAGCAGCAACAGCGACTGAAAGAACAGCAACTATAACTTCAAGAACAACAGCAAATGCAACAACAACAGCAAAAGTAACAACAACAGCTACAAATGTGAGAACAATAGCAGAAACAACAACAACTGAAATAACAACAACAACAACAGCTGCAACTGCAAGTACAACAGCAGAAGCAACAACAACAACAGTTACTATTACAGCAACAAATGTTGCAATTAATGAATAGTAAGTCGTCAGGAAATGCTGAAAAAAATGTTCCCGCCAGATTATGTTGCGAACTCGATAACAGAGTTTAAGCACGAACCAGACGAAGGAATTACCTTCGAGGCTTACCATAGAAGATACGAATAAATCTTCGATAAAGAATACAAAGATTGGGAAGACGATATGAAAACGCGTCTAATCTTAAGAAAATTGGCTGCAGAACATGAGCGTTACAGCAATTATGTACTCCCGAAAAAACCTTCTAACATAAACTTTAAAGGAACGACAGACATATTGTGTAAAATCTTTAAGTGAGAACAGTGCGTTGCTCAATACACGTTGGAAATGTTTGAACCGTTCGCGGCAATAGACCAGATAAACAAAAAACTTAAAACACTTGAAAGCCTAGGATACTCGAGAAGACGGACCACACAGACTGGGCAGCACCTACGGTCTACATGAAAAAGAAAAATAACAAGTTAAGAGTTTGTGCAGAGATTTCAACAGGTTTGAATGATTGCTTAATCTCACATAACTACCCATTACTGAGCCCTGAAGAAGTGTTTTCAAAATTGAATGGAGGGAAATTCTTCTCAAAATTAAAACTCTCGGAGGCTTATCTACAAATCCAAATGGAAGAAGAATGCTCACATTTATTAACCATCAATACACACCGTGGCTTATTTAAATTTGAGCGGCTTCCCTTCGCTGTAAAAGTGGCTCCTTCCATATTTCAGCAAATAATGGATACAATGCTGGACGACTGTGATTACACTATCGCCTATTTAGACAATATTCTAATAAAACATGAATCATATGAACAACATGTAGAACACGTTAAAAAGGTATTCGAGAAGATTAGCGAATACAGTTTCAAGTTAACGGAAGAAAAGTACGAGTTCTTTATGAAAAAAATCAAAAATTTGGGCCAGATAATAGATAAAAACGGATGGAAACCGGATCCATCCAGAGCAACCTCGATAAAAAAATATGCGGGAATCATGTGGTTGGGAAGCAAGCTTCTTACCACACAGCCACGCCATCCATTTACGACATTATTCGTTTCACCAAATCATTATTATACATGCAGTAAAGAGACCAATACAATTCTTTGTTGTTAGAATAGTAAGTATTGATAATTGCTAGCCTTCATCCAAGACTCATCAATGACTACTTTGGTCCAAACTGCAATGGATTGAATTTGACATTTTAAGTTTCTATTGTGATTTGCCCATCTATCACAAATTGGTAAACCAACATTAATCAAATCCAAGGTTTGGATTCAGTGATGTAACCCACAGTGGTGGTGGGTGGGGTGGTGTTGGGAACTACTATGGGTCTAACTAGTTAGTGACACGGCTCTTTATCTGAACTGAGGGGACGACTCGAGCCAAGTACTGGAAGGTAACGTATCACTCATTGACTAAAATTAGAGAGCACTCATACTTAAATAAAATTAGATAGAAATTCCGCCGCTGACGACGACGTCGATCACTACTATGATGACGATAATGACGACAAAGATGATGATTATGATAAACCAATAGTGAACTGTCTCAATACACAACAGTGCTAGTGAAAATTAAGTGATTTGCACATAAACACAACGCAGTACAGGTAATGAAATGCGTTCTGTTAAAAAGAAAAAGGCCAATTTTCTCAGATACATTGATTTGTATCTACATATTGTACTTATTAGTTATATGGATTGAGTCAGCGACATACTAACTCACTTGAGGCCCGAGATGCGGTCCATGTTGATTTTTTTTTTTTTAGCCACTAGTCCCGAATATTGTGGCGTATATCCTCGTACACATAAAATCGATTAACTGCAGGACCCTGAGGGGGGAAATATATCAGGAAACACCCCGTGTACTACATAGAAATACTTTATAGTCTCACGTATGTAATATAGTGTATTGAAGCAGTACGATTAACTGGGATTATCCATATCATTTGCAGCCAAAATTTCCCTCTTGAAATGTTTGAAATTCTATAAACAATAACAAAGTGAGATGTCCCATAAAATTATTGAAAGTTTTATTTTTCCCACAAGTGTCTTCTTCTTAGGGTCCGGCTCGACCGAAGCCTTGTGAGTGAATTTGGTAGATATAACTGAAAGAAGCCCGTCCTCTGTGTGTGTGTGTGTGTGTATGTGTGTGTGTGTGTGTGTGTGTGTGTGTGTGCGTGCGTGCGTGCGTGTGTGTATGCGTGTGTATGTATGCGTGTGTGTACGTGTGTTGTGTGTGTGTGTGTGTGTGTGTGTGTGTGTGTATGTGTGTGTGTTCGTATGTGTGTGTGTGTTTGTTTGTCCTCTACCACGACTTAGTAACCGTAGTTGGTTTGTATACGTTCCCGTAATTTAGCTCTTCGGCAACAGTAATCGATAGAATAAAATTAAAAAACCAGATAAAATAAAAAATTAGACTAAAATAAAAAAAACGAAAAACAAATAAGTACTGAAGCCGATCTGTTCGAATACCCACTTCAAGGTAATGCTCTAGCGTGACTGTAGTCCAATGACTAAAATAAATAAAAGATAAGAAATTCGATTAATTGAAAATATTAAAGTTATCTCCCTTGCTTATAATTTTAGAATTGTAAACACATTTAGAGGAAGGTATTTTTTTATCTACATATCGTATAAATATTTTCTGATAAACTAAATTTTTAAACTGACTGACTCTACCTATCAGCATTTGTACATGATATCGTTCTGGATATAGAAAGAACGAAGTAGAGGCTGATCGAGGAGATTATAGTGGATATGTACTCATTGAGTACTCCAATACGCGGACTGTTTTCTTCTTAAACCTTAGAACTCATGGTGACTGAAATCACAACATTCCGGTCCGTTGCAAGGGTTGAAGGCCAGCGATTTAGAGGAGAGAAAACTAGTCGATCACATAGACCCCCAATACTTGACCGAGTACTTTATTTCATCGACCTCGAAGAGATAAAAGGAAAAGTTGGTCTTGGCAGGATCTGAACACAGAACGTTAAAATCCAGAAGCCATATCATCAGGCATTTTGGCCATCATGCTAACAATGATTCTGCCAGCTTGCCAACTTAGACCAATTGTAATCGATACTGAATTATTTGACAGATACTGCTACGATGTCACTTTTTCAGTAAATTTTGTTGTAGACAACACTTGATAATGTTTTAACTGTTTTGTCTCCAAGTCTCTTCTGATTTATCAGACCAATGATCAAAGGCGTTCTAGCCGTTACCGTTGACCTTTTTTTAGTTTATTTCTTACTTTGTTTACAGGCATGGTATATCTAGGACGACATAGTTTCCTGTGTCGTTCCTTATTTCGTCGTCTTCGTTGTTGTGGCACTCCTTCAGTTACGAAGACGAGGGTTCCAGTTGATCCGATCAACGGAACAGCCTGCTCGTGAAGTTAACGTGCAAGTGGCTGAGCACTCCACAGACACGTGTACTCTTTACGTAGACACGGAGTATGACAAGGCTGGCCCTTTGAAATATAAGTACAACAAAAACAGGAAGAAAAAGTGAGAGAAAGTTGTGGTGAAAGAGTACAGCAGGGTTCGCCACCACACCCTGCTGGAGCCTCATGGAGCTTTAGGTATTTTCGCTCAATAAACACTCACAACGCCCGGTCTGGGAATCGAAATCGCGATCCTACGACCGCGTTTCTGCTGCCCTAACCATTACGCCTCCACGTTCCTTACTTACCAAGGCAGTGTATTGTATATTATAAGGCAGAGATTTGAAAATGAAAGTTGGTACCTATGACACCTTCTACAGGGTTGCTGAGACTGGTGGGGGTGAAATAAGGAACATCTGACGGTTCCTCAGTAGCTCACTAAATGTCTGTAAGATATCTGTGGCGGTAGCGGCGGAGGCGGCGATGGCAACAGGGGAAACGACGGTGGTGACAGTGGTGGAGGTGTCGCTGGTGGAAGCAGCGGCAGTGGTGGTAACGGTAGCAACGGTGGTGGTGGTGGCAGCAGCGGTGGCGGCAATTGGGATGGCACCAGCGAAGGTGGTGGCGGCGGCGGCAACGGCGACAGTAAGAGCGACAATAGCCGCGACAACGGTGGCGGTGCCGCTGCGGCTGCGGTTGCAACAGTGGCGACGGCGGCTTTGGCTCTGATTTTGGGACGGCGGAGTCTCCGGCGGCATCGATGGCTTCTCTAAGATGTTCAGCAGATTTATATTTTCTTCTATCCTCTACAGTCCATTTGACATAATGAGTATAAGCAAGTCTGTATGTGAAGATTTCCAGTTCAATAACAAGAACGGCAGCAGCACCACCACTACCACCACCACCACGACCACCACCAGCTCTTCTGTACGTCGTCGTCATCGTCATCGTCATCGTCGTTGCCTTTGCTGCTATAGATATCTCTGTTACTATTGTTGTCGTCGTTGTTCGTATAAGATCTTCCATAGGAGCCTTTCCACATTAACTTTCTGTTCGATCTGTACGACTTCCTTTTATACAACAACATCAAAGGCAAATTCAATTAATTCATCCAATAGCCTCTAACCTCACTTACGTTCTACTTTTCCACATTCGTTTTATTGAATCTGTTTCAGACAGGGAAAACTTTTCAACAAAATTCTCCGTCTTATTCTATTCTGTTCTATTTTACTCCGTCCCCAATCTCTGAGCCTTGGTCTTGTTTCGTTATTCAAAATAAAAATAAAATAAAATAAAATAAAATGAAATGAAATAAGATAAAAAAAGCAAAACTGGGGGGCCATGAAATGAGTGTCAGCAACAGGTTAAGAAGTAAAGATGCTTTGCAAACATGTTTTTATGCCCTCACTATTCTCCTTTACTTGTTACAAAGAAACTTGGCACGTTTCTGTTGTCCATAATACAATAATAAACAGGAGAGCAGACAGAGCTTTTGTTGCTGGTGACGGTGGTAGTAGTGGTGGTGGTATTGTTGCACTTCGTCGTGAATTTGATGATGATGATGATGTGTTAATGGTGTGCCGATAATGGGGATAGTGGTGGCAGAGGTGGTGGTGGTGGTGGTGGTGGTGGTAGTGTTGGTGACGGCGGCGGTTATAGAATTAATAGTGAAGGTGGTCGTAGTAGTGATGGTGGTAGTTGTGGAGGATAAAGGCAGTTGTAGGTGTGTTGGTTTGTTATTTCAACACTAAGCAACAGCTTAAATCAAACGTAGTTAAAACTGCCCTAAAACCTCACACACACACACACACACACACACACACACACACACACACACACACACACACACACACACACACACACACATATATATATATCTATAAAGAGAGAGAGAGGGAGGGAGAGAGAGAAAGAAAGAGAGAAGAATATGAGAGGCTTAGTTCACTTGTGATCTAAACGAATGGGTTAGGGTATCCCCTACATTGCTAAAAATTAAAAATACAAAAACTTTAGAATCGCAAGGAAGCACATTCAACTTTTTAACTCTTATTTCAAGCAGTGTAGGTGTTACCTTGCACCTTCATTCACAATTAGTGACACTTGAATATTTACTTTTTGGTTTATAATGCATATACCCGCCTTATATATATATATATATATACATATATATATATATATATATATATATATATATATATATATATATATATATATACATCGCTAGCCACTACACATTCTTTATTTTCTCTCCTTGTTTCTTTCTGTGTTCCTTTCTGTGGAAGAGCGTAGGCTCGAAACGTTAAAGACCTTTTCACTTCCCGAGCGTTATACTAATACATCTGTTTGTTTTCTACACTACTTGTCTTCGTCTTTTGTTTTTTTTTTCTGTGAATTCTTCCTATACATATACATATATATATATATATATATATATATATATATATATATATATATATATATATATGTATGTATGTATGTATATATATATATATATATATATATATATATATATATATATATATATATATATATATATATATGTATGTATATGTATATATATATATATATATATATATATATATATATATATATATATATATATATATATACACATACATACATACATACATACATACATATATCAGCCATGTAACGACACACGTGCTTGGATTATTCTCTTCCCTCTCTCCGGATCCTTCCTCTTTCCTCTTTCTGACGAAAAGCCATGCTCGAAACGTCACATACCCCTCGTTTTTTCATCTTGAACTGAGCGTCAACCTAATTCTTTCATTGTGTACTTCCTATTAACTTTTGTTTCGTTTTCATTTGTATTTTCGATTTGCCTGTGTGTATGTGCGCGCGCGCGTGTGAATGTATGCATGTATGTATGTACGTAAATCATTCAATACTTAAGGAGTGGTGAAACACTCGTCATCCCTATGATGCCCTCGTTGATTAACATCAATGACACAACACATCTTACTTAGAGATCGTCTATTAAAAAAATATTTGTTATATCGATCCTATCTGATCGGGCAACCTGCTCTGACCAATGCAACTCTTCCGAACCAGATATTTCGATATTCCATAGCAGTCTTCATATCCTCAACTTTATATCCAGTGTCTCCTGCAAGCTAATCGATATATGCTCTTCTTGGTCAACCGATATTCGTATGTCCATTCGTGGGCTTCCAGAGAAGGAGATCCCTGGATATTTCAATCTTTGCTTCTCCTGTAGTGTTCTGCACAACGTGTTCCTCTTTCTTTGATTACTGAGGTGATGGTAGGAAGATTGCCATACAGTTGCCGCTTTGTAGGATGTTGCTACTAAGAAAAATTGAGAACAGCACGAAGCGATCTCGTGCATGTACTCTCTTTTACTTGCTTCAGTCATTTGACTGCGGCCATGCTGGAGGACCACCTTTTAGTCGAGCAAATCGACCCCAGGACTTATTCTCTGGAAGCCTAGTACTTATTCTAGCGATCTCTTTTGCCGAACCGCTAGGTTACGGGGACGTAAACACACCAGCATCGGTTGTCAAGCGATGTTGGGGGACAAACACAGACACAAACATACACACACACACACATGTATATATATATACATATATACGACGGGCTTCTTTCAGTTTCCGTCTACCAAATCCACTCAGAAGGCTTTAGTCGGCCCGAAGCTATAGTAGAAGACATTTGCCCAAGGTGCCACGCAGTGGGAATGAACCCGGAACCATGTGGTTGGTAAGCAAGCTACTTACCACACAGCCACGCCTGCGCCTATCAAGGGTTTTTTTTTTTTTTTTCAAGTCTTTTATTCAGTGCTAATGCTTAAGACGTATAGAGAAGTATTGATTCAGCGACTGCTTTGAAGAAGCCACTCTTCATTTTGTTAAGAAGGGAGGATTTCTATGTAATTCTGAGTCTATTCAGGATATTCCATGCTTTTTGCACTCTTCCCTAAACATCCTTTTTTGTTGAAGCAGTGTTACTTCCCAGCTAGGTTAAGCCATCAACCATCATCAGATTGATGCCATTCAAGACACATTATTATTCAGAACAGAGATA
Source organism: Octopus bimaculoides (assembly GCF_046866305.1). NCBI lineage: Eukaryota > Metazoa > Mollusca > Cephalopoda > Octopoda > Octopodidae > Octopus > Octopus bimaculoides. The sequence goes on along the minus strand of NC_142933.1, from coordinate 43,392,474 downwards.
TCATTTGTTACATTGTAGCCCATATATTCAGTCTTACCAGCATGGACATATAGTCCTGTTTGTGCAGCTGCAGTCTCGAGCCCATGTAACATGTCCTTTGCTAATTCTACAGGGTGTCCACAAAGTCTGGGTACATAGGGATTAACACATACTTTAAGAAATTATTATTTCTCATATTTAATTGTTTATGTTATGATTTTATTTACTCCATGTACCCAGACCTTGTGGACACCCTGTATATTGTCTGCAAGAAGAGGAAGATCATCTGCATAGTAAGCATTCAGTATATTAACTACAGGATGTTTCCAACTTCAAGCTGTCTCAAGTGTAAGTCCATAATCTCTTTTGATGTCGATGGCTGCACATAAGACATAATCCAGGCAAATTATCAACAGATATGCAGTTAGAGTGTCTCCTTGAAGAACACCATCATGAATATAAAAAGAAAATCCAGCAGATAGTTCTCCAAGAACTCAATATCAAGACTGAGGCATTTTCGCAGGATGAACTCCTAGGCCTGCTGCAGAAATTATAGAATTATAAATAAATCTACTGGTCTTAACGAAATACCTCCTGAGGTATGGAAGACTGAACAGGTTAATGATATCCTCTTCCAGTACTGTAATTCCACATACAATCAATTAACCATACGAGGATGAAACGAGGGCTGCAGACTACTCTTCCCCACAAAAGAGTATCGTTGCAAGTTTCCATAGTATCACCTTTACAATTGCTGCCAAGATATACAATGACCTGCTCCTCATAGACAGACTTTTTGGTTATAGAGAAAGGGTACCAACATAGATAAACTGACGCTTGTAGTTACAATGAACAGAGTACCAACGTAGTCACAGACATCTGTAGATACAGTGAACAGAGTACCAAGGTAGTCAAAAGGACAAACATTTGTAGATAAAGTTAACACAGTACCAACTTAGACAAATAGACAGGTACCTGTAGTTACAATGAAAAGAGTGCTCACGCAGACAAACAGCTGTAGATTCAATGAACAGGGTACCAACACAGACAGAAACATAGACACCTTTAGATTCGGTACAAAGGGTACCAACACAAAGAGACACCTGCTTATACAGAGAACAGGAAATCAACCCAGAAAGATGACAGACAGATCCCTGAAATACAGTGAACAGGGTACCGACCAAACGAAGAAAAACAAATTGATACATGAAAGATAGGGAGTGTGTATGAGACACAAAAGGGGTGGGGAGAATGGGTACAACTTAGATGCCAAAGGAGATAATGAAAGAGAGTGTGTTAGAGAAAGGAGAGAGAGTGTGTGAGGAAGAGAGAGAGAATGAAAGATTAGTAAAAGACTTTAACGCAGATACTTAGAGAGAGAGAGAGGGAGAGAGAGAGAGAGAGAGAGAGAGAGAGAGAGAAAGAGAGTAAGAAAAACAGAGACAAATCGATAAGGAAAGATGTAGAAAATGAGACATAAGTAATACAAAGGAGAGGGAGAGAGAGAGAGAGATGAAAAAGAGAACCAAAAGAGAGAGATAGAGGGAGAGAGAGAGACCTAAAAGAGAGAAATCTGAGTGAGACATAAGAGATACTTAAGGAAGAGACTAGACAGAGAGAGACCTTTAAAAATTACTAAGAGACGAAAAGATTTAAGAGAAAGAGAGACGTAAGAGGGGGAGAGAAAGAGGGAAAGAAAGAAAGAAAGAAAGAAAGAAAGAAAGAAAGAAAGAAATAAAGAAGGAAAGAAAGAAAGAAAGAAAGAAAGAAAGAAGGAAAGAAAGAAAGAAAGAAAGAAAGAGGGGATAATGTTGAGACAGTAACATTGACAGACAGTTTTAGCTGAATGCAGTCTACTGATGTCATTAAATGACGTCATAGTACATCTGTGTGGATGTCTGATTTTGCGAGTCTGTCTGGCTGGCGTGTGTGTGTGTGTGTGTGTGTGTGTGTGTGTGTGTGTGTGTGTGTCTCGCTTTCTGTGTGTGTACGTGTGTGAGTTGCAATGTCTACGTGCGTATACGTGTGCATGCAGGCTTGTGCGTGCGCGTTTGCGAACCGTATGATTGTATGTAAAAGTGTGTCATCTATGTCAGTGTGTGTGTGAGAGAGTGTTCCTGGCAACCTTTCAGTCTGTCTGTCTCTCTCTCCCTCTCTCTCTGTACGAGTACCTCGCTCATTGTATCAACAGGTGGTTGCCTGTCTGTCTGTGTTTTTACCCTGCTCGCCGTATTTACAGATGACAGTTTCAAATGTGTGTGTGTGTGTGTGTGAGTTGTGGGCCATGTTTTGTCTCCTTCTCTCTCTTTCTCACTCATTCTTTAATTCCTTTCTCTCTTTCCCTTTCTTTCTCCCTCTTCTCTTTCTCTCTTTCTCTCTCTCTTTCACTCTCTATTTTTCTTTGGTGTCTCCTTCTGTCTGTGAGTTAATGTTCACTGTTTTCCTGCATCTATATGTCTGTAGATATGAACGTGTCTGTTTAGAAGTTATGTTACGCGCATTTTATATGCACGTGAGTCTATATGTGTATATATGTGTATGTAGATCTGTCTTTATATGTATATATATATATATATATATATATATATATATATATATATATATATATATATATATATATGCGTGTCCATGTGTGTGCATTTTGTATATTTTGCGGGTTATTAGATGCATTAGCATATTTGCATATACGTGTAACTACGTTTACATGTATTTTCATGCATGTCTATGTATTTATCTGTACACGTGAGTGTCTGGGTGTTTCTCCGTGTGCATGTGTGAGTGTAACTGAAATATACTTTCAGTTTTCATCTGATTCATAAAGAACAGTTTTCCTTGATATTTATGGTAGAAATGATAAAGTTTTTTGACCCACCAAATTTTGGGAAAGATCCGTTCGCACAGGCAGATTGCTATGGGAAGTTATCCCATCTGGAGTTGCTATATCTTTGGGGGTGCAAGTTTGCGCACGCTGCTTTTAAATTGCCCTTCAACATTACATAGAATAACAGTTCTTCTGGCAATATTGATTTCAAAGTTTGGTACAAAGCCACTAATTTCAAGGAAGGGTGTGAGGCGGTTACATGGATCCCGGCGCTCAATTGGCACTTATTTTATCGACTCCGGAAGGATGAAAGACAAAGTCGAGCTCAGCGGAATTTGAACTCGGAAAGTGAAGATGAACGAAATGCCACTAAACATTTCGCCGGCTGTGCTAATGATTCCGCCAGCTCGCCACCTAAGGTGTTTTTTTTTTGTTTTGTTTTTTGTTTTTTGCGTTTTTGCAATATTGCCAAAGGATCTTCACAGATACAGGTTCTGAAACACACTGAGCTACAAGTAAGAGATATGCGCACAATGTGACTCTCGATCGTAACTTATAATATTTCAAATGGAGTCAGTCTTGATATAGGTTGTTTGAAGAAAACTCTCCCCTCTCCCTCATATCTAAAAGCCATTTGTTTGGGACAAATTTTTTAATTTCATTTTTCTACCAACAGTTCAATTTGCAAAACGGTTTACTGCAGTTGAAATCAAAGGTTGGGCACCAGTTGACATTAAAAGTGAAAAATAGAGTGGAGGAGAAGAAAAATATGGTGGAGGAGAAGAAAAATAGGGTGGAGGAGAAGAAAAGTATAATTGTGGAACAATCGTCGACATAGCTCACGATATTAGTTTTGAAAGTTTACCCATAAACCTTGAGTGAATGAAAAAGACCATGATTGGCTTTCTGAATGTGCCATCCTAGCACCAAAAAATTATATCGTGCATGATATTAATACCTCCATCATTGCACATTTACCAACCAATTCCAGATGGTGAAAGACAGTTGTCATTTTGTTGAATTTAACGATACTGCCAACTGTCTAAAAGAGTTTCTCAGTTCTTTTCAATCCGTAGATGTCCCTCTTTACAATGCGCAATTGAATACAGGAGAACTCATTTAAGTTGCTGCAAAATTTGGACGCACTAAATCTCTAACTGTATAAGATTTCCTGCAAAAATTCTCATGATCCTTGTGACAGAAGCCACTATTATGAATGGTTTCGCGAAGAAAAACGTTTTCATTACGCCATTGACGTAGCTACAGTGTGCAACCCGGGGCGGCTCATGAGTGAACCTCAAAGTGCCGCCCCACAAGATGTAGTTAAGAGGCGAAGAAGAGTGGCGGATAAATTTTCTTATGCCCTCTTCCCATTAGGAATGCCATTTCAGTTCAAGTGTCTTCAGTTTCTAGAGACCATCAAAAAAGTCTAAAAGAACAATATCTTTTCTATGATCATCAACGAATCTCAAGGATACTCAAAAATACTCGTCTCTGGAGTTGAAGTGACAGCTCCACGCTTCTCCTGTGGTCAGCACTAAGCTGTATGCTCTCCCTTGTTGAAACAAGTAGGCATTTTTTCATCAGATCATCAAATAGCAGAGAAAGAAATGAAGTCTGCACCAGAACTTCTGCTGAATAATATACATTTCTGTTTTCAGTATTGCATAGAAACTTAAAATGTTGAAGAAAATACATAAAGTATAACATAAAGATAGTATTTCTCAAGTAACAAAATTTAAATTATCAACAAATCCAATGGAAGTACTGGTTAGTTACCTATTCAAAAAGTGTTGAATGTTACAATTAATATTCAACTGTAAGGTACTAGCTAGACCGTGGTTTATACATATTTTAAGAACATTAAAAAAAATAGACGGATAATTGATAATTATTTATTAATTAAAATATTATACATCATCTCTAACAGCTGTTTCGATTCCAGACATTTAGAAATTAATTACCATAATTAAAACCATTTGATAGTCGAATCTCATCAGAGATGGCTAAAAATATACAATTAGGTGTTCATATTCCTGCTATTTGAGTACACGGCTCCAAACCGTAAACGGTTTGGATCCGTGTACTCACCAAGCAGGAATATTCGACTTTTAAATGGTTTTAATTATGGTAATTAATTTCTAAAAGTCTGGAAAATCGAAACAGCTGTCGGAGATGATGTCTATTTTTTTAATTAATAAATAATTAATAATTATCTCTCTATTTTCTTATCTTCTTGCATATAGATAGATAGATAGATAGATAGATAGATAGATAGATAGATAGATAGATAGATAGATAGATAGATAGATAGGGAGAGAGACAAAGAGAGGGAGAGAGATTTGTGTATGTATGTGTGTGTGTGTGTGTGTGTGTGTGTGTATATACACTAACTATAAGTTTTTAGCATATTTACAGATAGATTAAGATCATATCAGATATCAACATGAACTGCTACAGTAGTTCAATATTGAACAGTTTAAATACAGATGTAAAAACAACTGACAATAACCGGGTTTCTTAGCAGTCACGGTGACCTTAACTTCAATATGTGTGTATGCTTGTATGTGCACGAGTCTACAATTTATATATATATATATATACATATATATCTATATATATACATATATATATATATATATATATATATATATATATATATATATATATATATATATATATATATATATATATATATATATATGACCTGCATATATATCATTACTAAAAACAACTTCCTCTTTATTCGAATTAGTGCAGAACACGTGTGCTGGAGAAGTTGAACGAAAGTGCTTACATACAAAGTGCAACACAATACTAAAACTTCTTTCCAATAGCTTCGTGACATTCTGTTTTTAAATTTTTGTTTTGAAATAGTTAATAACTTTTGAGAAAAATTTTCTTTAAATATTGTGACAGTATTAAGTATTTTTGTTTTGCAAAACTTTGCATATATATGTATATATATATATATTATATATATATATATATATATATATATATATATATATATATATATATATATATATATATATATATATATATATATATATACATTTGTGTGTGTGTCTGTATTTTGTGAATGTACACCTCTTGGTGCAAATGTGTTTATACTTTTCTCTTTGTATGTATGTATGTATGTATGTATATGTGCAGATTTGTATGTTTTGTTTTATGTACGTCTTCTCATGCATATATTTGCATATCTTGATATGCTCATATATATTTAAATGATAAACTTCTAGAAAGTTTTACTGATTTTTTTCAGTTCCAGTGAAGCATTGGATCCGTCTCTTCGAATCGGCTTTCTCCTTTCTGGTTTTGAGAAGCCTAATTTCTCAAGATTGGTATTTAGGCAAGGCGTTACATATCCCAGTGATCTTCAGTTTTATGTTAACATCCGCTGGGCAGCTGATTTTCATAACTGTACAGTTTTTCTTCTCTATTTCAAATCATTATATCATATGTCTGTCTGTCTGTCTGTCTGTCTGTCTGTATGTATGTATGTATGTATGTATGAATGTATGTATCCTTGTGAGGAGGGTTACTAGAGACCCAGCAGGACGAAAAACAACACCTGTCCAAAGTACGGATGGACCTAGTGTAGGTTAAACGACTATCCATCAGTAGCACGGGTCCTCAGAATTTCGAGCTGTTGTCCGGCGTGCTGGAAAACCATTGGGAGTGAGGTACCCCTCAGCTTTTGCTAAAGCATGTCTCTGGGAGAAGGTCACACTGGTACAAAATCAGATATCCTGGGAATGGCATTGAACATTTTGGGAATATACTAGAAGACACTTGGCCAAGATGCCACGCAGTGGGACTGGACTCAGAATCATGTGGTTGGGGGAAAAACTTCTTACCACACAGCCATGTCTATGTCTACGCAGTAAGGATCATTACGATCTTGGCAATTAATTTGGTAGTTAGTTAGGGTTAAATACGCTTCATGTGTATATTTAACTAACAGAGTACTCGAAAGGAGTAACAATAACACTCCTTATAAAATCAAGTAATTAATAAAATATCAACTAGTTAATTAAGAATGTTAAGCAAACTATAGGTCCAAGACTAGTACTACTAGACGCTGCATTGAATTGTCATCGATGACAGTTGAAAATATACAAGACTTGAGATAGGAAGGCTTTCCTCCAGAGAACATGTAGACATGGAACTTAAACAGGGGCAGAAGAGAGGACGACCTAAATCTTGTAGGGGGGCGGGATATTGAGGCAGTGCTGGAAAATCAGGAATCCAACTACACTGAAGCGACAGCCCACAGTCGAGAACAGTGGAGAAAAGTAGTCGATGGCCTGTGCTCCATACGGAGCACAGGGCTAGGTCAGTCATGGGGCTTTCTGAATGTCACGCGCAAGAAAAAAATTACCTTGAATTGTTTTAGCATTGCGGCCCCTTCTCAAAAACGGTTGCCCATTCCTTGCTTAATTAAATAAATAAAATAGTAATAATGTTACACAGAGAATTTTTAAAAAGGTTTTGCTTATCTCAAGTGATCTACTTACTCTTTTACTCTTTTACTTGTTTCAGTCATTTGACTGCGGCCATGCTGGAGCACCGCCTTTGGTCGAGCAAATCGACCCCAGGACTTATTCTTTGTAAGCCTAGTACTTACTCTATCGGTCTCTTTTGCCGAACCTCTAAGTTACGGGGACGTAAACACACCAGCATCGGTTGTCAAGCGATGTTGGCGGGACAAACACAGACACACAAACATATACACACACATACATATATATATATATATATATATATATATATATATATATATACATATATACGACGGACTTATTTCAGTTTCCGTCTACCAAATCCACTCACAGGGCTTTGGTCGGCTCGAGGCTATAATAGAAGACACTTGCCCAAGGTGCCACGCAGTGGGACTGAACCCAGAACCATGTGGTTGGTAAGCAAGATACTTACCACACAGCCACTCCTGTACCTTATAGAATATATTTGTAACGTGCTTGTTTCTTCGCCTGAACACCTTAGTTCTTTTATGATTATTTAAATGTTTACTAATATAGACAAGGATACCAGTAATCATAAGCATTAATGTGGGTTTACAATCTGTGTAGAGAAGCCGTAGATTTCGTAGTAATTTTCCATAAATACTCTTTTCTCTTTCAGCTGACATACATAACAGTACATAAATTTTGTTTCTTTCTCAAACTATATTAGGCCTTCTGTGTTTACATTTGGTAGCAGCTATGATAGGAATGTTCCACCACGAGTCCTTGTCTTAGAATGTTAGAATGTCTGTATATACTCAGAATCAGAATTTTTTCTATATTTATCCCAGGGCAGTATTTTCTTCGGATGGTATAATATACTATTTAAGTAACAATGTCATACTGCGTTTGAGGATATTACCGTGACAACAATTTTGTACAGCTACTGATCACAAGTGTAATATCTTCCACTGAAATGTGACGTAATCAGTATGATCGCTTCACAGTCTGTCCTTTGTTCAACAGATATTTAGTTAGTAGCTATCGTCAGCTCTTTGAATGAGAAAATATATAATCTTTGAAAATACCACGTGATTTAAGAACAGCCAGTAGTCGAAGAGAAGCTACACCCTCTTGTCAATATTGATAAGCGCAAATACACAAACATACGCGAAAATACACACACACACACACACACACACACACACACACACACACACACACACACACAAACACACACACACACACACACATACACATACACAGATACAAATATTTACGCGAATGTCATGCATACACTCGTATACATATGCATTCACACACTGACAAAACGCGCATGCGCGCACACATTCCCGAGCTTACATGAAACACACCCAAGTCTTGTTTATCTTTTTGTTGTTGTTGTTGTTGCTGTTGTTGTTGTTGTTGTTATGCTTACAAAGTACTTTTTTGAGGAGTTCCCTCTCGAGCGGTAGCATGTTTTTCTCTTGTACGAATACTTGATTAAAACATTGGATGCTTTGCGGGATTTCCCCTCCTGCTGAAGTCAACTTTGTTTCAATTCTGCCGGTATCGAGCAAATAAAATAAGCAGTGGGGTGACTGGCATCGGCAACCCCTCCCCTCATTATTGCTGGCCTTGTACCTAAATTAGGAACAATTATTAAGGCGGCGAGTTGGCAGAATCGTTAGCATGCCGGACGAAATGCTTAGCGGTATTTTGTCTACAGCTACGTTTTGAGTTCAAGTTCCGCCGAGGTCGACTATGCCTTTTCTTCCTTTAGGGGTCGATAAATTAAGTACCAGTAAAACACTGGGAGTCAATGTAATTGATTACTCCCACCCCAAAAATTCTAGGCCTTGTACTTTTTAGTAGAAAGAATTATTATTATTATATTTTTAAAAAAGGATTGACGTAACTTTTCATGAAGGTAATTATTATTATTATTATTCAGTAGTTTTATTTTTATAACGTGCTTTCACTTCACTACCGAGCGCAGCTCTGTGCGCCTTGGGTATGTGCTGTGGTTTGCTGTGGTGCTCTTATGGTTACTGTATTGAAAGTGTTTTGCGTAGAATGTGTGCAGTACCCAGTAGTGCAATTTTCTGTATGTTATATATATTTGTAAGTCCTGCTATTTTTGTTATGTATTTGTCTGAATATTTTTTATTATACCTAAGGCACCTACTATGATAGGAATTGTTTCTGTTTTTAGATTCCACATTCGAGTTATCTCTTTTTCCAGGTCTTTGTATTTTGAAAGTTTTTCCATTTCTTTTAGAGAAACGTTGTCATCTGCTGGTATTGATACATCAATTAGAAAGCATTTTTTTTCTTCATGATCTTTGACAACTATATCTGGTCTATTTGCCTTAATTTCTCTATCTGTGTGTATTGGCATATCCCAGAGTATGGTTGCTTTCTCGTTTTCTGTGACCTTTTCTGGCGTGTGTTTATACCATCTTTTTTCTGTTGTTATTCCATAATGTTGGCATAACTTCCAGTGTATATAGGTCCCAGCTCTGTCGTGTCTGTGAATATATTCCTTCTTAGCCAGGACTGGGCAGCCAGAGATAATATGATTTATTGTTTCTTGTCGATCTCCACATATTCTACAGTTACTTGTTATATTTCTTTTCATTATGTTTTTTTGGTAATTTCTGGTGGGGAGGCTTTGGTCTTGTGCAGCAATTAAAAATCCTTCAGTCTCTGCTTTGAGTCCTGAGCTTCTCAGCCATTGCTGGGATTTTTCTCTGTCTATTTCTTTCGCATTTAGTTTAGCCCAGTATTTACCACGTAGGGGCTTTTCTTGCCATCGTTTTATCATGGTCCGTTGCTGTTCTAGTTTTAGTTTGGATTTCATTTGTTTTATAGCTTTTGTTGTTTCTTCTTCTTCTTCTTCTTCTTCTTCGTATTTGTTAGGTAGATTGATTTCTTGTTTGTATTTGTCAGCTTCCTTAAATACTGAAAACAGTTTTTTGTTTTGCTCGTGTTTTGTGGCTATTTGTATTAGTTTCCCTTGCTTCTGGAGTAGGTATTTTTGCAGTCCTATGGTGGTTATTTTATAATAGTTTTCTAGCTGTATAAGACCCCTGCCACCGTCTGTGCGTTGTATATATAGCCTTTCTATGTCAGATTTTGGGTGGTGCATCCTATATCCTGTCATTATTTTTCTTGTTTTCCTGTCTATTTTACATAGTTCGTTTAGTGTCCAGTTAAGGATGTTGTAGCTGTAGCTTATAACTGGGACAGCTAAAGTGTTGATACCCATTATCTTGTTTTTAGCATTGAGCTCTGTTTTTAGTATTGATCTAACTCGTCTATAGTACTCTTTCTTTCTTTCTTTTTTTTTTATTATTATTATTATTATTATTATTATTATTATTATTATTATTATTATTATTATCATTGTTCAGTAGTTTTATTTTTATAACGTACTTTCACTTCACTACCGAGCGTAGCTCTGTGCGCCTTGGGTATGTGCTGTGGATTGCTGTGGTGCTCTTATGTTTACTGTATTGAAAGTGTTTTGTGTAGAATGTGTGCAGTACCCAGTAGTGCAATTTTCTGTATGTTATATATATTTGTAAGTCCTGGTGTTTTTGTTATGTATTTGTCTGAATATTTTTTTATTATACCTAAGGCACCTACTATGATAGGGCCTAAGGCACCTACTACGATTACTGTTATTATTATTATTATTATTATTATTATTATTATTATTGTTATTGTTATTATTGTTATTATTATTATTATTATTATTATTATTATTATTATTATTATTATTATTATTATTATTATTATTAAGGCGGTGAGCTGACAGAATCGTTAGCATGGTGGATGAAATGCTTAGTGGTATTTTGTCCGTTGCTAGATTCTGCGTTCAAATTCCACCGAGGTTGACTTTCTTTTCATCCTTTCGGGGTCGATTAAATAAGTACTAGTTACGCACAGGGGTTGATGTAATCGATTCATTCCTTCCTCCTAAATTTCTGTCCTTGTGGCAAAATTTGAAACTATTATTATTATTATTATCATCATCATCATAGTGCTGTCTCATAGCAAATTCGTTGAAAGATGGGTGACTGTTGGAAGAATGGTCAGTATAAACGGACCAATTCTGAGAATACACCTGTAGAAAAAAAAAAAAAGGTAATGTAAAAGGAGAAAGGGCTCTATACCCCTTTCTTATTTTTTCTGACCAGGCTCCCGTAGTTTTATGGGTTTTTCCACGTGTAACCTTTCCTTTTTCGAAGCGCCCCCCCCCCCCCGTTGGGAGTTCTATTTATTTATTTATTTATTTATTTATCTATTTATTTGTTATATCTTTCTCCGTTTTCTTCCTCTGTTTAGACGAACTTTCCTACCTTTTCGGACAAAACCTTTTGTAACCTTCGTCCTGTCTTTGTCCTTACATGTTTTTAATTGATATTAGCCCTTGTGGCCAATAAAACGAATTAATTATTATTATTATTACCTCCGCTTTAGCGAAGGCGGAGGTATTGTTTTTCAGTCGTGTTTGTTTGTTCGTTTGTCCGTAGACTATATAACTCAAGAACTGCTGGCTGGATTTGGATGAAGCTTTCGTGACTGGAACGAACTGATTAACTTTTGGGATCGATTCGATACTGGATGAGGATTCTACATTATATTTCCTTTTTTTTTTTTTTTTTACTTAATTTTTGAGAGTTCTCGTTTTTAGTGTTCTCGTTTGTGAGAGCAGTTGAGTTTATTTAAGATATTCTCATTTTAAAGATCATCTCTGGCTAATCATTGAGAGGACGTTGGTGTTGCATTGACGGATGTTTGGGCTCTCTGAGTTCTCTTATTATTATTATTATTATTATTATTATTATTATTATTATTATTATTATTATTATTATTATTATTATTATTATTAAGGCAGCGAGCTGGCAGAATCGTCAGTAGGCTGGACAAAAAGCTTAAGCGCCATTTCGTCTGTCTTTACGTTCTGAGCTCAAATTCAGCTGAGGCTGACTTTGTCTTTCATCCTTTCGGAGTCGATAAAATAAGTACCAGTTACGTATTAGGGTCGATGCAATCGACTATCCCCACCCCCCATACACAATTTCAAGCATTGTGCCTATCGTAGAAAAGATTATTATTATTATTATTACTACTGTGTCTGTGTGGAAAGATAGTCGCTCATCTGCTATTCATTGAGAATTGAAAGAAACTGGAATACGATGATTACTTAATGCACTTTATATATACACTTTATATACTTTATACACAATTTTATAGTCTTAATACACAGCAGTCATAAAATATTCGTTCTTATTTTTTCCATTTCCCCCATAAATAAAGAAACAATATCTCGTACATTTGATACAACCTTTAGATAAATTGTATATATCTGCCATGTAAATAAGCGTGAATATTCCACGGAATTACACTTATGCGCATGTTAAGTGATAAGTGATATATAAAAAAACTCAGTTCAGTTATAAAAGATACACTTTACACTCTCCAATTACCACCACCACCACCATCATCATCTTTCTCTCCCTCTCACTCTCTCTCCCTTTTCTCTCTCTCTCTCTCTCTCTCTCTCTCTCTCTCTCTCTCTCTCTCTCTCCATCAGAACATCACCCTTCTGCTAAAATTATATTTTTTACTCTCCTCCTCTAACCTTAAATAACTTTTTAACCACGTAATAGATATTACGTTCCCCCACCTCACGTCATGGACGTTTCTCTCACACTCTTTTTCTTTCTCCTTCTTTCTGTCTCACTCTTCACCTTATCTTCTTTATCTCTCTCCTTTTGCTTTCTCCTCTCTTTCCCTTCACCTAATCACGTGAAAGTGTTACAATTACATGCCTCACGTCATGAACGCTTCTCTCTCTCTCTCTCTCTCTCTCTCTCTCTCTCTCTCTCTCTCTCTCTCTCTCTCTCTCTCTTTCTCCCTCCCTCATTTTCTCTTTCCTTCTTTTCTTTCTCTTTTTCTCTAATCACTTGAAAGCGTTATCCGAAGGGCTAAGTAACGCAATGACAAGTAGAATTATTATAAGATTATTATTATTATTATTATTATTATTATTATTATTATTATTATTATTATTATTATATAGTAGTAGTAGTAGTAGTAGTAGTAGTAGTAGTAGTAGTAGTAGTAGATGTTGTATAAATTGTACCATACTACATTCATGGCCGTCTGGTCTCGTTCAAAGCTTATCCAATCTTTTCTTCTGAGACTGAATTTTGTGGCCATTTCTAATTCCGAGGAGTTTTTGAGGTCAAGATCCTGTTTGTTGTAATAATGATGGAGCGGACTTTAATCCAGTCAAGTAATTCAAATGTTTGTATCAATACAGTATGGGATATTGCCTTGTTTTTAAGACGAAACATTCGACTGCCATATTTTTTTGAAATACTTCGATTACTCTATCTTTGCCCATAGTAACTTTATATCTTATATTTTTCGTTTTTTTTTTTCTAAACATTTGTAATGTTCAAGGTCTGTAAAAAGGAAGATGAGTGAATTTTAGATTTTGGTTATGGGAATTCCTTTTCCTGCGTTCAATGTTTCAAGTATAAGCATTTGCAGAGCCCTGATTTCATTGGTTGAACATGTTAAGGCCAGCTATAAATATTTCTTATTCTGATCTTTAAGTCGACCTCCTGGGTTGCATTAGTGTTTCGTGTTATTGTTTTAGTACTTAACACATTCTATAAAAGAAACAACAGTTTATAACAACAGGAAGAATTATTGTGCTTTCATTTACAAGTGAGAATGGGGCAGTTCTTCGTTCCGACTTTACGTTTCCATTTCAAATTCCGTCGATGTCGATTTTTACCTTTCATCCTTTCGGGGTCGAGAAAACAAGTAACAGCTGAGCACTGTGTTAGATGCAGTATTTCTTCCGAGTGTACATTCTGAGTTCAAACTTCGCCGAAGTCGATTTTTGCCTTTCGTCCACTCGGAGGTCGAAAAAAAAAAATAATAGCTAAGCACTTGGGTGGATGTGCTATTCCTTCAGAATTTTCGTTTTTGAGTTCAAATTTCACCGATGTTGATTTTTGCTTTTCATCCTCTCGGGTTGTTAAAAAAACAAGCACCAGTTGAGCACTGGGGTCAATGTAATCGACAAGACCATCCCCACCCGTCACACACACACACACACACACACACACACACACACACACACACACACACACACACACACACGCACACACACACATGCACACACTTCAAAATGTAAGGCCTTGTGCTTTTGGTAAAAGGAATTTACAAATGAGGATGGTTGACCATGTCTTTATAAATTTCCCAGTTGCTGGGCAGCAAGAACATTTAACCAAATACTATAAATCCAAATACCATTTTTGTCATCTAGTTATACTTTCACATGGTTTCTGCAGTGTATTCTTTGTTTTGTTTTTATTTCTTAGACAGAATGAATTTATTCATTGGAAGTTGTTCGGCAAATCATCACGCAAACCTTCAGCTGCCTGCATTGCTCATCAGTCAATACTTGCAGGAATTGCAATAGTCTTCGAGGAATTGCTTAAAACAGCTTCCTGTATGGCTTACTCATAATGCTCCAACATGCAAAACGTGTAAAAGTTTTATGCCAAGAGAGCCTTTTTTTCATTTTCGTTACATCATATGCAAACATGAATATAGGTGGGCGTATAGCTGTGTGTGTGTATATATATATATATGTGTGTGTGTGTGTGTGTGTGTGTGTGTGTGTGTGTGTGTGTGTGTAGATAAATAGATAGATAGATAAATAATACAGACATATACATACATATAAACACACACACACATATATATATATATATATATTAACGAAGATATGCATATATTTACATATATATATATATATATATACACATACATGCATACATATATATATATACGTATACACACACACACATACACACACACACACACACACACACACACACACATATATATATATATATATATATATATATATATATATACGAGAATATTATATATATGCATACATATATACATATCTACATACACACACACATCTCTCTCTCCCTCTCTCTCTCTCTCTCTCTGTCGCTCTCTGTCGCTCTCTGTCGCTCTCTCTCTCTCTCCCTCTCTCTCTCTCTCTCTCTCTCTCTCTCTGTATATATATATATATATATATATATATATATATATATATATATATATGTACGTATGTGTGTATTATGTGTGTGTTATGTGTGTGCTTACCCATTAGCATACATCTCATCGAAAGGTGCACAGGTGCTGGTGTTAGCGGCAGCGGCGGCGGCGGCGGTGGTGGTGGTGGTGGTGGCGGTTTGGGTTGTGTCTAAATTCTAAATGGAACAAGAAGACAAACAATGGTTGGGGCAGATATTCAGCGCAATGACTAAGTTTTTTAACAAGCAAAGTTGAAACAGTTACTTCATAGGATGATGACACATTTGTCTGACTTGGTTTTACGCTGGCCCATATCTCCCTCCTCGTAACACCGGACAGTGTGTGTGTATTTGTGTGTGCGTGCGTGTGTGTGTGTGTGTGTGTGTGTTTGAGCGTGATTTGTTTGTATGAAATGCGTGTGGTGCGTAAATATATGTGTTACGTAAATATATATGTATGGGTATGAGTTGATATAACTATATGTACTGTAAGGTATAAATTTACGTGTATTGATTGTATACATACATATAAGGATTTACGTGTGTGTTGTATACACACTCTTATATGATTCCGACGACGTGTGTGTGTATATAAATGTGTGCGTGTGCGCGCGCTTGTGCATGTGTGTGTGTGTGTGTGTGTATACATTGGAGAAGTACGACATGCAGAAGTGTATACACAGAAGTCAATACTGTCTGTGTGTCTGCGTGTGTGTGTGTGTGTGTGTGTATGTGTGTGTGTGTTTGTGTGTGTGTGTGTGTGTGTGTGTGTGTGTGTGTGTGTGTGAGCATGTATGACTCGTGTGCTTCACTGTGTTGCGTAAATAAATGTGTATTACGCATATGTTTGTATGTATGGGTATTAATTGATTTAAGCGTAAATGTATATGTTACTTTTTACTCGTTTCAACCAGAGACTGCGGCCGTGCTGGAGCACCGCTTTATGTATTGTATATTTGTCTTTATGCGTGGGATTGTATGTATATACATACAAATCTTTGTACGTGTTTGCATACATACATACACATGTACTAGATCGATTATGCATAATGCGTGTATACATGCGAGTGTGTGTGTATAATTGTGTCTATGTGCGAGTATGTGTTTGCTTGTGTGAGCGTGTGCTGTGTGTGTATGTGTGTGTGCATGTGTGCGCGCATGTTTGCGTGTGTATACATGGGAATGAGTATGTTTGTATATGTGTTTGCGTTCTCCGTGTGCGTACTTGTCAGTATGTGTGTATGCAGTAATCCCTCGCTATATCGCGGTGCACTTATCGCGGTTCACTATCGCGGTTCACCTGTCACGGTTCACCTGTCGCGGTTCACCTATTGCGGTTCACCTATCGCGGTTCAGCTATCGCGGTTCACCTATGGTGGTTTATTATTCAAGCTTATGTCGATTCCTCTGTGGTGTTGTTTTGCATTTATAATAAAATAAATATATACAAATTATAAAAATAAGAAAATTTACAATACTGTTTCTACTTCGCGGATTTTCACCTATCGCAGTGGATTTAGGAAATGTAGCACCCGCGATAGTCGAGGGATTAGCATATATATATATGTGTGTGTGTGTGTGTGTGTTGTGTATACATGGGAATGAGTACGTGTATATGTGTGTGAGCGCGTGTATGTGTGTGAGTATGCATGTATGTGTGTGAGTGTGTATGTGTGTGAACTAAATGTGCATGGATATGTATAACAATATGAATATGCATGCATGAGCGTACGTGTAAGTAACTGAACATATATTATGTATATGTGTATGTACGGAGCTGCTTGCATACATGCGTATATATACTGAATGTATTCACGAATTGCGTGTATAAGTAGACTGGTATGTGCGTGTGTAGCTTAGGTGTGTGCGCCTGGTCTGTATGGTTAAAGTGTATACCTGTATGGTTAAAGTTTGAATGAGTCTGCGCTATGTATGTACGAAGGTGTGTTACAGGGGTGAGATAGATTTACACTTTCCGCTGTTAACGATAGGGTAGGTGCATATATGCAAGTGTATATGTTTCTATGTATGTATATATCTTTGATATTTTACTTGTTTCAGTCACTAGACAACGGCCATGTTGGGTCACCGCCTTGAAAGATCGAACCCAGGAGTTGATCCTTCGGTTGATTCCATCGGTCTCTTTTCACAGAACCGATAGCTGAAGGAGACACCAACATACCAACACCAGTTGTCAGACATAAAGACACTTACACATATATATATACAACGGGCTTCTTTCAGTTTGTGCCTACCAAATCCACTCACAAAGCTTTGGTTGGCCTGAGGCTATAGTAGAAGACACTCGCCCAGGGTGCCATGCAGTGAAACTGAACCCGGAACTATGTGATTAGGAAGCATGCTTCTTATCACACAGCCATGCCTACGCCTATTATATATATATATATATATATATGTGTGTGTGTGTGTGTATGTATATATATATATATATATATATATATATATATATATATATATATATATATATATATATATATATATAATTTATTGATGAGGGTAGAAATTGATATTAATCAATTAAAACCAGTGGTCTAGCATATTAAAAAATCCGAAGATTAAAATTATATTACATACAAAAATAAGAGGAGTGACCTGCAAAAGTGGACTCCTATATGCTAGAAATAAATGCCGAATCATCTAACCACGTGGTTAGAGAGCTGAGTGGGGAAACTAAACTCCCTTGTTCGAAAATATAAGGATGCAGATATTGTGTCGTAGAGCCAGCTGGAGACGATGTTTTCTGGAGCTAAATAACAGTTACAGTCGTCCTAACCAGAACTGCCACATTACGTTGGCAAATAATCTTTACTGTATATATATATATGTGTGTGTGTGTGTGTGTGTGTGTGTGTGTGTGTGTGTGTGTGTGTGTGTGTGTGTAATACAATTCTCTATTTTTGAGATGAGGAATTATGTACATTATTTACACTGGACGAATTGGTATCCTCACCTTGTTTGTTGTTTTCTGAGAAGTTTTTGCATAGTAGATTGTTTGTTAGTCTGATCATTTCTTCGTGGTGTGTACCAAGATCGCTACTTATAGTCTTTACTCAATGTTTTAGGCGCTAAGCAATCCCTCTCTGGGAGAATTTACGAAAAAAACAACAGACGAAGACAGGTGGTGTAAACAACAAATGGACGTTTCGAGCTACGCTCTTCAACTGAAAGGAACACAGAAAGAAATAAGGAGAGAAACAAGGAGAAAAAAATGATAAAAGAGGTTTACATACTTTATATATATATATATATATATATATATATAAAGTATATATATATATATACATATATACGATGGGCTTCTTTCAGTTTCCGTCTACCAAATCCACTCACAAGGCTTTGGTCGGCCCGAGGCTATAGTAGAAGACACTTGCCCAAGGTGCCACGCAGTGGGACTGAACCCGGAACCATGTGGTTGGTAAGCAAGCTACTTACTATACAGCCACTCCTGTATATATGTATGTAATGTATGTATGTATGTATGTATACATATATGAGTACAGATGGAAGTACGTATATCTGTGTGTGTGTGTGTGTGTGTGTGTGTGTGCGCGTGAATCTTGTTCTTTGTACCAGTGACTACGTGTTGATGAATATGCGTAACTATATGTATATGTATTCATGAGTATGCGTGTGCTATGTACACTGGTTGTGTTCGTGTCTTTGTCTGTGCCTGTCTGTGCGTCCGTATGTTTAGGTGTGTGTATGTATGTGTGTGTGATTGTGTGTGTGTCTGTGCATATTTCTGTGTTGTGAATATGAAGATGTCTTTGTCTATGCCTATCAGTAAGCGCGCATATCTGTGTAAGCGTGTGTATGTGTTTGTGTGTGTGTGTGTGCGTCAGTGTGCGCGTCTGTGTGTGTGTGTGTGTGTATGTCGGTCAGTGCATATTTGTATGTGTGATTTGTACGTGAGCGTATGTGAGCGTGTATGAATGCGTGTGTGTGTGTTGCCAACGCAACAATTACAGATAACATCCATAATGACGTCACACACTAACTGTAAATATGTGTTGTGGGAGAGGTAGCGAATCGGGTGACAGCGAGTGTCAGGACAGAAGAGTGGATTATATAAGGTCAACGAAGATTCCTATATCGTCACTGTGATGGAATGGGTGGTGGTAGTGGATACCCGGAATGCTTACGTTGTTTACTAATGTTTCATGTTTAGAATTTGACAATTAATAATAATAACAATAATAATAGTAGTAATAATAATAATAATAAATAATAATAAAAATAATAATACAAATTGATGTATCAATACCAGCAGATGACAACGTTTCCCTAAAAGAAATGGAAAAACTTTCGAAATACAAAGACCTGGAAATAGAGGTAACTCGAATGTGGAATCTAAAAACAGAAACAATTCCTATCATAGTAGGTGCCTTAGGTATAATAAAAAAAATATTCAGACAAATACATAACAAAAACACCAGGATTAACAAATATATATAACATACAGAAAATTGCACTACTGGGCACTGCACACATCCTACGCAAAACACTTTCAATACAGTAACCATAAGAGCACCACAGCAAACCACAACCCATACCCAAGGCGCACAGAGCTACGCTCGGTAGTGAAGTGAAAGCATGTTATAAAAATAAAACTACTGAACAATAATAGTAATAATAATAATAATAATAATAATAATAATAATAATAATAATAATAATAATAATAATAATAATAATAATAATAATAATAATAAACATTTCTCTTACAGGCAAAAAGGGCCTGAAATTTTGGTGGGAGGAGATAAGTCGATTACATCGACTCCAGTGCGTAACTGGTACTTATTTTATCGACCACGAAAAAATGAAAAGTAAACGCAGCTTCCGCGGAATGTGAACTCAGAACGTAAAGCCGGACGAAATGCCGCTAAGTAGTTTGTTTTTTTCCGTCGTGTTAAACGATTCTGCCAGCTCATCGCCTTTAATAACAATAATAATAATAATAATAATAATAATAATAATAATAATAATAATAATAATAATAATTATTATTATTATTATTATTATTATTATTATTATTATTATTATTATTATTATTATTATTATTATTATTATAAATGCCCGGATGCAGTACCATGGTTTCTGATTTTAATTGATTGGAAGTGTTATCATGTTCATTGTTTGTCTTGGTATAAAAAGATGGGCTACAGCAAATATTCTGCTCAATACTACAGATTTGCTTGTCAGTTGTTTGACCTTAACCAGTTGAGCATGTCCCTTGGTGGCTGACGATATGTACATTTCTGATCATGAGCAGAAGTAGTGGGGGAGCATCATAGCCATGTGTTGAGAGGAATTCTTTGGGGTTTGGATAATTCACCTTTGGAAACATGGGTATTTCGTTCGACATCTTCAAACAACCTTTATTCGAGGACCTTTTGAGCGGGATGGGCTACTCGACCTGAAGAAAATTCTAACTAGGCCCCCACCTGCAAGGTCATGCGGTGTTTATCTTGATATGAGACCACAATGTCACGCACATATAGTAGTGATGCATGTGCCTGGTGTACCCTTATCAGACGGGTAGTCATGATGGGTATAATGGTCTTCGTATATTTTACCCTAGTGTCACTTTGATGGGGATAAGTCGATTACACCGACACCAGTGATCCATTGGTACTTAATTCATCGACCCCCGAAAGAATGAAAGGCAAAGTCGACTTCGGCAGAATTTAATCCCAGAATGCAAAGACGGACGAAATGCCGTTAAACATTTTGTCCGGCGCGCTAGCGGTTCCGCCAGGTCGTAGCCTTAATACTAACAAATAACAAAAATCAATTGATCCTCAGTAAATTTGATTCCTTGTTTTCTTTACTTTTTTTTTACTTGTTTCAGTCATTTGACTGCGGCCATGCTGGAGCAAATCGACCCCAGGACTTATTCTTTGTAAGCCTAGTACTTATTCTATCGTTCTCTATTGCCGTACCGCTAAGTTACGGGGACGTAAACACACCAGCATCGATTGTCAAACGATGTTGGGGGAACAAACACAGACACACAAACACGCACATATATATATATACATATACATATATACGACGGGCTTCTTTCAGTTTCTACTAAATCCACTCACAAGGCTTTGGTCGGCCCGAGGCTATAGTAGAAGACACTTGCCCAAGGTGCCACGCAGTGGGACTGAACCAGGAACCATGTGGTTGGTAAGCAAGCTACTTACCACACATCCACTCCTGCGCAGGTCAATTGATAATTGAGCAGATTTCATCAAATGTATTCCAATCGTGACCATTTAAGAGGGCTTTTTTGTTTTGTTTTGTTTTGTTTTTATTCACCAACCTCTAGAAAGTATGAGAAATGGCTAATATTTCCTTCGAACTTTATTTTTGTCACATTTATTCAAACCCCAAAGAATCCCTCTCAGCAGATGGCTATGATGCTCCCTCCCCCCACTATTCCTGCTCATGATCAGAGATGCATACATTGTCGCCCACTAAGGGACATGCTCAAGTGGTTAAGGTCAAGCAACTGACAAGCAAATCTGTGGTATTGAGTAGAATATTTGCTATAACGATATTTCTACCCCAGGAACTCAGCACTGAATCTGTCTGAAATCTAATGGAAAATAGGTCAGTTTGAAAACATTGACGTCCAGGTCACAGAAGCAAAGTATGAAGGGGATGGTAGTCATTTCCTTTCATTTCTAGACTGAAGCAAATAGGAAATAATACTTACTGATAGAATAATACTAACTGAAAGACATAGTTAAAATTGTGTTACACAGTGTAATTTGAAGGGGACATATTCCAGATATATTACATGAGAAGTGCAGATCTATTAAAAACTGTGATATTAAGTATTTTACTCCAGAGCACAACGCATCACCCGGTCAGGAATCGAAACCACAATCTAACGATCATGAGCTCAACAACCTAACCACTAAGCCATGTACTTCCAGATGAGTGTATGTAAGTGCATGCGTGCGTGTCTGTGTGAGCGCGCGCGCGTGTGTATGTGTGTGTGCGTGTTTGTGTTCATATATGTTTATAATTCTGTTCTTACAGAGGAAGCGCTAGACGTGTCTGTGTGGTTAAGAAACGCGCTTTGTAATCACGTGGTTTCGAGTTCAGTCCCACAGCGCGGAACCTGGAGCAAGTTTCTTCTACAATATACACAAGCTAAGCAATGCTTCGTGCGTGAATATTGTTGACGGAAACTGTGTTGAAGTCCGTCGTTTTTATGCATAAGCATATATATATATATATATATATATATATATATATATATATATATATATGTATATATATATAAAATATAGAGTGTAGATGATACTCTATGTATAAGTACTACTGTTTTTGTGCGCGTTTATGAGCTAAGGAGTAATAAAACTTTTAGTAGAAGATAAAAATTTCGGTTGTCAGTAATTTACATTCAAAAAACGAAATCATGCTTCCAGTGATTTATAAGACGTGATTGGATGGGATTCGTTGTTCCATTTATGTACTTTTAGGATAAATAAACACAAGTATATATTACAAATTCAAATAATAAAGAAAAATAAAAAACTTTTTTAAATGTAAATCAAGACATATGATCGTAAGAAACGTGTATGCGTGTGTAGATATATGTATTTGAGGGAGATTAAAAATTGTAAATAGAGTTCAGCAATACGAGATATCATGGAAGTAAAAGTCAGTTAAAAACCTACGGCCGTTTCAGAAAATATTATAGGGTTGTAGGAACAGTCCGTATTCAGCTCCATCGAAATGATATTTTCTTCTTCAGGGTTCACCGTTCGTGGTAAAGTTTAGTTAAATTCTACATGATGAATTTCTATAGGTGGGTGGACGTCGAATGATTAACTAATTCAAAATATAATTGATAAAATAGATGCTGGACTATATATCAGTATATATATATATATATATATATACCTATATATATATATATATATATATATATATATATATATATATATATATATATATATATATATATATGCATGCGTGAGTGTGTGTGTGTGTGTGTGTGTGTGTGTGTGTGTGTGTGTGTGTGTGTGTGTGATAAAACGATCAAAGGTCCTTCCCGAGCCATACATTCATGAGGCCGGTTTCCCAGATTCTGTAGCGTATATATTCTCCAATCCCTGGATGGGGCGCCAGTCCGTTGTTTTGGTCAGCTGAGTGTACTGGAGTATTTTACCCCAAAGTATAACGCATCGCCTAGTTCAGAAATCGAAACCACAATCTTACGATCATGAATGCAACACCCTATCCATAAAGACGCTTCCACATATATGTATGTATGTATGTATGTATGTATGTATGTATGTGTGTGTTTTTGTGAGTGTATATGTGTACGTACGTACATGTGTGTGCATGTATGTATGTATGTATGTATGTATGTATGTATGTATGTATGTATGCATGTATGCATGTATATGTATGTGTGCCTGTGCTATCCCCACCTCATTTTTTAACCGGTGTTGACTTCTTAACGTTACAGTAACATAGCGGTTCAGGAAATGAGGCCAACAGAATAAGTATCAACCTTTAAAAGCATGCCAATTTCTCCGACTAATCACTTCATGGTGGTGCCCTAGCATGGCCGCAGTCCTGTAACTGAGATAAGTAAAAAGAAAAACCAATGATTATGATATCAGCATAGGTTGATTATGATTTGTTTTTCAAATCTAATTAATACACGTTCAGATTACAGAGATAAAGTCAGGTGGAATTTGTGTTATAGATAGACATAACATATATATATATACATATATATATATATATATATATATATATATATATATATATATATATATATATATATATATATATATATATATATATAAGAATTTAAGGATTGGAGAAAACGCATGTTATAATTGCATACTTTTACATTGGTTTCTATTAACCCATTTATTCTATCAGAAGAATTTTTATTCATTAAGATAGAAGAAATACACATACTTATATATATAAATATATATATATATATATATATATATATATATATATATATATATATATATATATATATATATATATATATATATATATATGGGAGAATTTACGAAAAAAACAACAGACGAAGACAGGTGGTGTAAACAACAAATGGATGTATTAGTTTAACGCTCGGGAATAGAGGAAGTCTTTAACGTTTCGAGCTACGCTCTTCAACTGAAAAGAACACAGAAAGAAATAAGGAGAAAAACAAGGAGAAAAAAATATAAATGTAGTGGTCAGCGATCTATCATGATATATATATTTATATATATATATATATATATATATATATATATATACATACAAAGCGAAGGTTCCTGTCAGATGGCCCTCGTCGATCTGGATGAGGTGATGTTGACACCTTCCTCTCCCTGGTGAATTGCACAATCACCCTATTAACTGTAAAAAGCGGGATCCCAAGACTTTCTGCAAGACTTTTGCGTTAAGTCCACCTTCAGATTGACCCACAATACAGCTTCTTTGAAATTCGGACAGTTCCAAGGCTTCTTATCTACGTGGCATGATTAAACAGTCACAAATAGAACCTGAAACATAAAAATGTCCATTAATAAAAAATATAAACCTTTTCAAGTTAAAATAAACATGAAACGATGTTTTATGTGGAGTCTATTTACTTCTGTTGTGTGTTTGTGTATGTGTGTATGTGTGTATGTGGGTGGGGGGGTATGCCATTTTGGGGTTTGTTGGATCTGTCACACAGTAGAAATGTTACGCATTCATACAATCAAGTACCCATCTATCAATCCATCCTTCCATCAATCCATCCATCTATCACTGCATACACACATACATACATACATACATACATACATACATATATACATACATACATACAACACTATGCATGGATATGTTAGTAGAAAGCTCCGAGATGATAGTAACATTGATCATCAAAGCAGTCCATCATGGAACAACAGCCGGATTACTACCTCCCGTTTTGAAGGGTTTGCGTTTGCAATCTGGGAACAGGAAACATCAACCAAATGCCTGATGCACAAAAGGGATAGAGACGCAAGAAAAGCAGTAAAATGTGACAACCGATGTAGACTTTGTGGAGTTCACACTGAAGATATCACCCACATCATAAGCAGTTGTTCAAAAATGTCATAATGGTATTATCTACCTATGAGACATGATGTAGCTAGGACACTCTATAATGAAATCCGTCGGAAGGATAACCCCAAAGACAAAGAAATAAGAAACCACGGTACGGTAGAAGCCATAGCCACTCATAATTAAAAGGAGTTCTGGTGGAATGTCCCAGTGAAGACCTCAGAAAAATGTAAGTACAACAGATCTGATATAATGATTTGGGATGGAGAAGAGAAACTGTGTACAGTTGTGGAAATTAACTGCCCAGCCGATGTTAGCATAAAGCTGAAGTGAAAAAGAGAACACCTATGCTGAACTATTGAGAAATTTGCAGTTACTCAATCCAGATTACAAGTTCAGGTTTATACCTGTAATTATTGGTGCCCTGGGATATGTAACACACTGCCTAAATACCAACCTTGAGAAATTAAGCTTCTCAAAACCAGAAACGAGAAAGATAATTCGAAGACTACAGATCTAAATACATCATTAGTACTGTAAAAATTTGTAAAACTTTCCAGAGGTTTATCATCTAAATATATATGAGCATGTCTAGATATGCAACTATATGCATGAGAATGCATACATAAAACAAAACATGTAAATATGCACATATGCATACATACATACATAATACATGCATACGTACGTACAAACATACATATATACATACATACATACATACATACATACATACATACATATATACATACATACACACATACACATACATACACACACATATACATACATGCATGCATACATGCATGCATACATACATACATACATACATACATGATGATGATGGCCGTCCACTTGTGACCGAGGAAGACCATTGCCGACCTTCAGGAACATTATGCACTCTAGGACTAACTTATATTTTGCACTTGCGGCTCCGTTGGTGGCTAATGAGCCCTGCTCTTGACAAGCATACACGACTGCAAACATTGCAGACCAAGCTTTCCCCATTCACTATACGAGCCGTGCGCTTTCGCGCAGCTCGCTTAAGTTCTTCATGCTGGATACGTGCTCTCTCAAAAGTGTCGATCCTCTCCTTAACATGCTTCCTCCATCTGTGGCGATGACAGGCATTGTTCTCCCAATCGTTGTCCTGCATATCACAGGCCTTTAATACATACATACATACATACATACATACATACATACATACATACATACATACATACATACCCACGCGCAATACGTTGTACAAAATGTATTCGGCGTTAAAGTGAAATTACCAATATTATTTTCAGTACCATATTTTAGACTTCAATACTCGAAAATCAATCATTGTACCAATTGTCATAATTAAGGTACATTTGAATATATATCTGCGTAAATAATGAGATATATTAGATAATTTCATTTTATCACCAATACGTTTAGTACAAGGTCTTGTGTGTTATACACGTACGTATGTATCTACGTTTGCCTATAGTTCGTATGTATCTACGTACGAATGTTTATATGTATGTATGTATGTACGTTTGTGTGACGTGTATACGCATGTATCTATATATGTACGTATGCAGGTGTGTATGCTTGCATATATGTGTATGTATGTATATATGTATGTATGTATGTATGTATATATGTATGTACGTATGTATGTATGTATGTATGTACGTATGTATGTATGTATGTATGTATGTATGTATGTATGTATGTATGTATGTATGTGCGTAAGTACTTTCGAACATGCATATATGTATATTCATATTTATATATGTTTGCATGAATGGATGGATGATGGATTTTGGGTGGTTGGATGGTTGGAAGGATGGATAGACGAGTTGGTGGACGGATGGGTGAGTGTGTAGGTGGGTGGATGAATGGATGGGTGATTGGTGGGTAGATGGGTGGATGGGTGATTGGTGGGTAGATGGGTGGATGACATTTGTACAAGGTGATAGCACCAAGAAGCAAAAAACGTGACAATCTTTTTATATATAAAGTGATGCATGACAAAGTAGAAAGAAAAGCTTGCTGAGACGTGGGTGTAAAGAAACCGTACATTCTTTGGTAAGATCAATGCTACTCGGCACCATTTAAGAAAAGAACGACTTGTTGAATATGTTCCTGAATTAAAAATAAAAATGAGAGAGACTGGACTGTTATTGCTTGAACGCCTTTCATTATCGGGCTGCTAGATCATTGATGGTTGGCACCCCGTCGGTTACGACGACGAGGGTTCCAGTTGATCCGATCAACGGAACAGCCTGCTCGTGAAATTAACGTGCAAGTGGCTGAGCAATCCACAGACATGTGTACCCTTAACGTAGTTTTCGGGGGAGATCCAGTGTGACACAGAGTGTGACAAGGCTGGCTCTTTGAAATACAGGTACAACAGAAACAGGAAGAGAGTGTGAGAGAAAGTTGTGGCGAAAGAGTACAGCAGGCTTCGCCACCATCCCCTGCCGGAGCCTCGTGGAGATTTAGGTATTTTCGCTCAATAAACACTCACAACGCCCGGTCTGGGAATCGAAACCGCGATCCTACGACTGCGAGTCCACTGCCCTAACCACTGGGCCATTGCGCCTCTACAGATCATTGATGACCCAGGTCAGAAAGAAACAACAGCAACAATAGTGACGAAACCCTCATAGATTAGAAGTAACTGGCTAAAGAATATATACATCTAATTTATAATTACTAGTACACTCGTATACTTAAAACGCTATATTTGTTGTTTCCAAGATTGTTCTACTGGCCTGGAACTTTTTGTATATATTCAGTTGTTCTTTGTTATCAGATATTACAGATTTAGAGCCGTTCGTTTTATTATTTCTCCTCCAGATTGTTTCCTTAACCTATTATTGAAATAATCATTTAGAAAAACATTGGTTTTTATATTCAAATTACGATATACGTAAAGAAACAAATGAAGTTTGCTTTTAGAAGCGTTGATGAGATGTCTTAGAAAGTTAAAGAAGTGATTTTAAATTCTCAATCGCAGGATAATGCTAATAATATAGCCTGAACGGGATAAACTACCCCTATTTTGCAGAAAAAAGTGTAGGTGGTTAGCTGTGGGATGTTCATATTTCCATATTGAATGGTAAAGAACTGTCCACAGAACTGTCCAAATGTGATAATTGGATTTCAGATGTACAAATGGAGCTTCGATTGTGAGGAGGTAACTTTAAATGTATAATGGTAGATTTAAATGTGTTAAGAGAAGTTCAATTGTATAAAAGTAAAAAAGAGTTTTCAATGTGTAACGATACGTTTAAATGTATGCAGAGGAGCTTCGAATGCACCTGCTTTGAAGAGATTGTGATAACGATGTTGTTGCTTTTTATTCTGAAAATTTTAATAGAGATATGACTGTATATTTAAGAAGTGTACTTAGCAACTACATAGTTTTGTGTTCAACCCCAAAAGCGTTGTTTTATGAACATGTTTGTTTTAATATACCTTTCTGATTACTGACGGAGTAGGCCTCTATATCTGTTCATGAGTGATAGACTAAATTCCTTTCCTGGTTTAGCACCAGAAACCTAGTCCTTAGGTTCCTAGTTGAGTTGTCTGTTCCAAATACTGGGAACGATGTCACCGGTTTGTAGATAATATCCTTCCTTCTGCCCACCTATCTCAGAAACCCTAAAAAAGGGGTCATGAGTTCTAGTCTTATTCCTCTGACTAAACCTTAAAGAGATCGACTCTGGTTGAGTGTACCTTTGATCCAGAGTGTTCCAAGCGTTATTTTCTTGTTCCTTTCTATTTTTCTTGTTCCTTTCTATTTTCATAAGGACCACGAAGTTCCAGCGTGTCCTTTTGTATGACATTTGGAAGTGATTGGAAGAAAGCTTAGCTACTAATTCTAGCACATCGAGCATTCAAATAGATTGACTCGTTGTACCTTGGATAAACAACGTTCTTCGCAAGGGTTTGTTTATCATCTGAAAGAATCCTGATAAGTGATTCCTTAATACCATGTTCTTCATTTATAAGTCAACTGCATTAATTAATACGTTAAAGGTTAAAGAAGTTGTCTTTGTCACAGAATCCTTTAAAATGTATGACAATTATTAGGTTCAGTTTTGACATTTTGTTATGAAATATGTTTTTAAAAAAGTCATAGTTGTCACCTAAACGCTTCCAGCCTCTTCATAGTACACAATGCAGTCTGCAACACATTACTTAAATACTTCTACAATGAGCGGACTAAGCTTGTTTTGAAAGGAAAGCCAGAAAAGAATATTGATTCTTTATTCTTCTCCCAAGTTTTCTTTTCATTCCAGCTATTCTTAGCTTACATATTGAAATTATGTTGAATAATTTGTCTTCTGTATCAAAAATCTCTGAAAGCCATTTAAGAGCGTGACTAAGATGAAACAGATCAATAACAATGCACATGCATTTCTTTTAACCGTTCAACATTTCTGCAAAACCCCGGGGACATATCTTGTTACCTACAAGTGAAAAGAACTATTTAGGGTATTCCAGCACTTTAGTAATATGTAATTAGATGGCAAAAGCGACAAGTAGCTAGTTACTGCAGAGGATTACATTCGTCAACCTCAACAAGTTTGCAGCATTTCACAGCTACTCTCCTTCCAAATGTCTGGAAAATGTCGACGCAGGCATGTGTGTGTGTGTGTGTGTGGTTAAGGTGTTCGTTTTGCGACTACATGGTTACGCGTTCAGTTTCACTGCGCAGCAACTTAGGCGGGTCTCTTCTACTGTAGCCCTGGGCCGACCAATCTCTTGTGAGTGAATTTGGTAGATGGAAACTGTGTGGAATCAAGGTGGGCGAGCTGGCAGAAACGTTAGCAAGCTGGGCAAAATGCTTTAGCAGTATTTCGTCTGTCTTTACGTTCTGAGTCGCCGAGGTCGACTTTGCCTTTCATCCTTTCGGGGACGATAATTTAAGTACCAGTTACACACTGGGGTCGATATAATCGACTTAATCCCTTTGTCTGTCCTTGTTTGTCCCCTATATGTTTAGCCCCTTGTGGGTAGTAAAGAAATAGGAAACTGTGTGGAATCCCGTCGCATATGTGTGTGTGTATGGTTATATGAATGTGTATGTTTGTGTTTGTCTTCCCGCTACCGCGTGGCATATCGGTGTTGGTTTGTTTATGTCTCTGTAAGCTAATGTCCAATAAAAATGATCGATAAAATATGTACCAGACTTTACAAACAAACGAACTGGGAGGAATTTGTTCGACTAATCTAATCAAGGCAGTGACCCAGCTTGGCCGCAGTCCAATGACTGGAACAAGTAAAATAAAAAAGATAAAAAAACACCTTGAAAGTTTAATATGATTAAATGGATTCTTACAAAATCGCTAGAATTATTTAGCAATTATCTTTTTTCAGCGTGAGCCATTTTCATCATATTAAATGTTAAAAAAAACTCTGCACTTGCTTATGTATTATGTACGTCTTTCAACAGTAACAAATTTTGTACTCACCAGTAGTTTATAATCAAGCAGGCATACCTAGAACACAATGATTTCAACAACATTTTTAAAAGTGTCTTGCATAAAAATCAAATAAACAGCTTGCAGTAATAATATTCGTTCCATTCAGTAAGTTTCAGGTTTTGGATAAACACCGTTGCATCTTAGTGTTTGCTGTTGTATTACCTGTAGTATACGTGGCGGCGCAATGGCCCAGTGGTTAGGGCAGCGGACTCGCGGTCATAGGATCGCGGTTTCGATTACCAGACTGGGCGTTGTGAGTGTTTATTGAGCGAAAGCACCTAAAGCTCCACAAGGCTCCGGCAGGGGATGGTGGCGAACCCTGCTGTACTCTTTCACCACAACTTTCTCTCACTCTTACTTCCTGTTTCTGTTGTGCCTGTAATTCAAAGGGTCAGCCTTGTCACACTGTGTCACGCTGAATATCCCCCGAGAATTATGTTAAGGGTACACGTGTCTGTGGAGTGCTCAGCCACTTGCACGTTAATTTCACGAGCAGGCTGTTCCGTTGATCGGATCAACTGGAACCCTCGACGTTGTAAGCGACGGAGTGCCAACAACAACAACCTGTAGTATATACAAACACATAATTGAGATGAAAGGCTGCCATTGCTAGCTTGCTCTGGTTTCTGGTGATTCATTGTTATGGCTGTAAATGTCTGCTAAGTCATGTCGAACTCCTTCTTTAGAATGAAAATATGTTTAAATTATCAAGAAATATTCTCTTCCAGTTATATCTGAGCATGAATTGCTACTGTAGACGGATACGAAACTTTGTCTTCTTTAACGTTCTATAGCACATTCTCCTTTAAATGATACAGTGATAAAATATGCTCAACTAGAAGAAAACAACTGCTTACAAGCGATAAGTCTTATCGTATTTTCTCGTGCATAAGGCACAAATGTAGCTGTGTAGTAAGAAGTTTGCTTCCTAACCACATGTTTACGGGCCACAATCTGAATGTGTGGAAACTTGGCCATGTGTCTTCTACTATAGCTCCAGGCTGTCCAAAGCCTTGTGAGTAGATTTGGTAGATGGAAACTGAAAGACGTCCGTCTTGTGTACATAATTATATATATATAATATAGATAGATAGATAGATAGATAGATAGATAGATAGATAGATATTCATATATATATATGTATAAAAGTGAGAGAAATTTATGGTGGAAGAGTGCAGCAGAGTTCGCCCCTTCCCCTGCCGGAGCCTCGTGGAGCTTTAGGTGTTTTCGCTCAATCAACACTCACAACGCCCGGGTCTGGGAATCGAAACCGCAATCCTACGACCGCGAGTCCGCTGCCCTAAGCACTGGGCCATTGCGCCTCCACCTATTGACGGTTAACTTAGGGATAAACAACAACAGCAAGTAGAGCAACAACATTCTCTTGTCTCTTCCCAAAGTTTCGTTCTCTCAATCAGTCTACAGCAGTTTTGGAACCTTCCAAAGCAGAAGGTTTTTTGTCACTTAAAAAACAGCAGCCATATTGGCTGTTGCTATAGTCGACAGTTTCATTGTTTTATGATTTAAGCTGATTCCCCAATAAATAAGTAAATAAATAAGCAAAGAGAATCAGCAATGAAAAATATTATACAGAAGGTAGACTAGAAAGGAATTTGTAATTTTTTTGTGCGGGTGTAATTATCGTAAAATATATAAAATATTTATGTGTGTTAGGTAATGGCGAATAATGGCAGTAGTGACTTCATGAAAAAAATAACCTAATTCGAGTTGAAAATTAAGAATATATAGATATATATATATATAAATATATAAAAGAGAGGGATAACTTTATTGCATAAATATATTTAAAGTTTAATCTGCAAAATAAAAGGGAAACATTTTTTTTTAACTTTTGAAGTAGAGACAATGGACTAGTTCTCCCTCTCCACAACCCATATAAAATGTTTGTGTTTTATATTCATTTAAGTTAGTCATATTTTGAATAATTGACTCTATTATTTACTATATATAATAATTTTGAGACGAAATTGTTTCTTTCAAACGAATAATTTCCTTTGTCGAAACCAATACTCATAATAATCCTTTCTACTATAAGCACAAGGTCCGAAATTTTGGTGCAGGAGAGAAGAGTTGATTACATCGATCTCCCGCCCCCCAGTACTTGACTGATACTTTTTTCATCGACCCCGAAAGGATGAAAGGCGAAGTCGACGGAATTTGAACTCGGAATGCAAAGATGGACAAAATACTGCTTAGCATTTTGCCCGGCGTGCTAACGACTCTACCAGCTCGCCGCTTTTATTATCATTATTATTATTATTATTATTATTATTATTATTATTATTATTATTATTATTATTATTATTATTATTGAGTGAGAGAGCAGTGCATGCCATCAAAGTGACACTGGTGTAAAATATACGAAGCCCATTATACTCCTCATGACTACCCGTCTAATAAGGGTACACCAGGCACATGCATCACAACCATATTTGCGTGACATGGTGATCTCATATCAAGATAAACAGTGCATGACCTTGCAGGTGGGGCTCAGCTAGAATTTTCTTCAAGTCGAGTAGCTCGTCCCGTTCAAAAGGTCCCCGAATAAGTTTTGTTTAAGGATGTTGAGTAAAGCACCCATGTTTCCAAAGGTGAATTATTCAAACCCCAAAGAATTCCTCTCAACACATGGCTATGGTGCTCCCCCACTACTTCTGCTCGTGATCAGAGATGCACATATCGTCAGCCACTAAGAGACATGCTCAACTGGTTAAGGTCAAACAACTGACAAGCAAATCTGTGGTATTGAGCAGAATATTTGCTGTAGCCCATCTTTTATAGCAAGACAAAACAATGTACATGATAACACTTCCAATCAGTTAAAATCAGAAGCCATGAGAGTCACTGCTTGGTACTGTATCAGGGCATTATCATTATTATTACCATTATTATTAATGGTAACATGCGCTTGTGTCAGTCTTTAAATCCTATTTAATGTGGATGTATTGTAAGAGCGCCGTAATACTGCGATATTCGTCCCGAGAAAGCCTCTTGTGTTGACGTTTAGTGCATAGAAGCATAGAGATATCTCCACCGAGGCTGGATGGTCCTCATCTGCTATCTATATCTCTATACTTCTATGCGCTAAACGTCTACACAAGAGGCTTTCTCGGGACGAATAACGCAGTATTACGGCGCTCTTACAATATATCCACATTAAATAGGATTTAAAGACTGCCATTTGGTAATAATGCTGCCTCCATCGCTATCTGTCCATCTATCTATCCATCTATCTATCTATCTATCTATCTATCTATCTATCTATCTATCTATCTATCTATCTGTGTGTGTATTTGTCTGTCTGTATGTATGTATGTATGTATGTATGTATCGATTGATTGATTGATTGGCCTTATCGATAAATGTTGCACATTAATCTGCAAAAAAGAAAACAATTTTTTTTCTTACAATTTCTTTCTATATTTAACCAATCAGCAGCATCATCATAAGACTACGATGAACCCGATATAGCAATTAACCAATCGCAACTGCCGTATTATGTGGCTGAAAACCAAGACGCCCTGAGAGAAGCTATCCAATTTCCGTCAAACTTTTGCGTAATCCATGTCATTCCTTCGGTAAAAAAAAAAAAGGAAAGAAAATGCGATTTTATTGCATTTAATAACGACGACCAAAATCAATATTTCGATATCACAACAAAGTGGTTGATCGATTGCAAATTGAGTGAAACTATCACCGTAACTACGATGAGGTTGGGAATTTTCTTGAAGTTCATGCCGTATAGCCACCTGAATAATCCGTCACCCCAACGAACCTATAGCGAATATAATTTCTGTAATTAGCATAACATAAATTTATTCCCTCCTGTTACGCATTATTATTGTGAAAGTTTAATGAAGAAAAATTAAGAGTAATACACACCGTACTCCAAAATTAAGCTAGAATAATCACAGTAATTGATAGCATATAAGAAGCACCTTCTTATTTCCAAAGTGTTTCTCCAAAAAAAATCATCCCAATTTCTATATACGACACTGTTTTAAATATTAAGATTGATTATATTGGTTTCAAATTTTGACACAAGGCCAGCAATTTAGGGGGTGGGGTAAGTTGATTACATCGACTCCAATTTCGTCTATCTTCATGTTCTGAGTTCAAATTCCGCCGACTTGACCTTTCATCCTTTCGGAGTCAATAAAAGAAGTACCAGTTGAGCACTGGGGTCGATGTAATCGATCATCCCCCGTCCCCAAATTTCAGGCCTTGTGCTTATTAGTAGAAAAGATAATTATTATTTTTCATAAGGCAGAATCGTTAGCAGAATTGTTAGCTGGCAAAATCGTTAGCACGCCGGGTGAAATGCTTAGCGGTATTTCGCTCATGGCTACATTCTGAGTTTAAATTCCGCCGAAGTCGACTTTGCCTTTCATCCTTTCGGAGTCTATAAATTAAGTACCAGTGAAACACTGCGGTTGATGTAACCGACTAGTCCCCTCCTCACGAAATTTCAGCCCTTGTGCCTTTAGTAAAGTGGATTATTATTATTATTATTGATATATATATATATATATATATATATATATATATATATATATATATATATATATATATATTGTTGTACTTGGGGATGGTCATATTGCCAGTTTAGCCAATAAAAACACACGCACTGTATATTTGGTGTTAATTTTTTTTTTTTTTTCAGCTTTATATTACATTAATCTTAATCTTAATCTTATTTCGGCCAGAGTTCTTTCGTCACACTTCTGTGACCTCATCAGTGGTCCTTTGTTTCCTTCTTTCTTATGTGTGTCTCACCTTGCTAACTATCAGCCATTTTGTATTTTGTATTCCTATTGTATGTGTCTACGCATGCGTGTCCTTCAATACTAGCCTCCTTGACACTCAATTCTTCAACATACATGACAAAACTTATGATATGAGCCGGGTATACCCGACAACATTACCCTTTAACAAAAGAGTCTGCATCCCTAAACATACTCATGACCACATGGAAGCACAGTTCACTATAGCTAGGACAAAACTTAGACAGATTTTAGAATTATACACTAAGAGACAGAGACAGAATAAGACAGAGGCCCAACAACTTGGGAATATACCCGCAAGTGGCCTACACAAGCTCATGCAGCGCACGAAAAAGGGAGAAGTGGTATGCCTTCCCACAGATAAGTCCGGCAGAATGTCAATAGACAGCCTGCCGAACTATATCCAGGCAATGCAACCTCACATCGCCAATACGAAGGTAACAACCTTACAGGCGCATGAGGAAAGAGAAAAAGTCCTCAATGCCCACATGATGATGTGGACAATTGTCCTTAGACCCCAGAAGCGCACAGCCAACAACTTCCAAGCCTGGAACAATGATATCCCGACGCTGTATGGGCTCCGTAAGGACCACAAAGTAACAACTAATCCTGTAGTGGGACCACCAACAAGACCAGTCTGTGGAGCGAATGTCGCTAGTAACTACAGGATCTCCTACTTCCTCTCAATGATCATACGCCCCATAATCCAGATGTCACCTGATGTCTGTGACAGCACGGAAGATCTCCTCAGCAGGATCAACGACTGCAACAACACTTGCAACCTGACAGGGTGTATAGTGGGTAGCATGGATGTGGTATCACTATACCCATCTATCGATGTGGATTTTGCAGTGGAAAAGTGCGTGGAAATGATCAACGAGAGCGAAGTAGAGTTCCAAAAAGTCAACACAGAAGAACTGGGCCTCCTACTTAGATTGACATATGACGATGCATATCTAGATAGATACGACCTTAGAGATTTCTGCCCTAGTAGACGTCTAAGAGGTAGACCACCCACAATTACCTCTATGGCTAGGAAGACCCCTATAGAGAGATGGAGTGGATGGACCAGAGCCATACGGACCCCCACTAATATCCACCAGGTAAAGAAAATGATCGCACATGCACTAGGAGCTAGTATAAAGGTCACCCTAAAAGGCCACACCTTTAAATTTAACAACAAATTATACGCCCAGGACGAGGGGGCAGCCATCGGGGTTAGTATCGCCGGTGATGTGGCCAATCTTTTCATGGTATGGTGGGACAGAAGGCTTAAGGAACGCCTGACACAGAACTCCATACTCGTGAATGTGTACTCTCGATATGTCGATGATATCAACTTAGTGGTAAAGACACCCCCACAAGAGAGTACCCCTGAAATAGAAATAGAAACTAAGACTATGGAGAGCATCCAGCAAATAGCTAACTCCATCCACCAGAGTATTAGAGTTACGATAGACTACCCTACTAAACACCCTAACCATAGATTACCTGTATTAGATACTGAACTCTGGCTAGAAACTAAGAACAATAAAACCAGAATCCTCCATTCACACTATACAAAACCTATGGCCTCCAAGTACCTGACCCACCGGAACTCGGCTATTGCGGACAATGCCAAATTCAACATATTGATGGCAGACCTCGTCAGAGTAATGCGAAATGTCTCCTGCATGTGCGACCCTACAGAATTAAAGAGACATATACAACATTTCGTCCACCGCATGCAGTTCTCGGGTTACAGCCATAAAGAAAGGATCAGGGTTTACAAAGGAGCTATGAAGAAGTTTGAAACAATCAAACGCAACGATAGGAATGGGATTTGCCCACTCTATAGGAGCAAATCATGGAACACCATAGAAAGAACTAAGAAGAAAATAGGGAAGGCAAGCTCATGGTACAATAGCCACAAGTACCAAAGCGTCATGTTCGTCGACACCACCCCTAGAGGCGAACTGGCGTACCGCTTTAGAAGGGCCCTAGACAAACTTAAGCTAAGAATTAAGGTTGTTGAAAGGCCAGGCAACCCTATCAAATCCCTTATCAGTAGAACATACCCTTTCAGTAGAACCCCCTGCACTGATAGGAACTGTATCGTATGTAGATTTAGCCCACAAACGAACTGCAAAACCAGAAATGTGGTCTATAGTATAAGATGTACAGAGGGACGATGCAGAAATAAGACAACGACATATGTAGGCGAAACAGCAAGGAGTATAGGGGAGCGGGCAAACGAACATTGGAGGGAACTTAAGGAAGGGAAGAACTCATCAGTTCTGTACCAGCACGCTGAGCAAGAACATAGAGGCTCAATCAACAACATAGAAATTAAAATCTTATCTACACATAGCAGTGATGCAGCACTTAGACAAATTACTGAAGCTACACACATAATAGAAGGGAAACCTAGCCTGAATAGGAAACTAGAATGGAACACTAACATACGCCACTAACAAACCACAGCATGTGACAACATGTTACCCATAAACCAATAATAGGAACAAAGTATAATACAATACATAGATAAACAAATGGAATTAAATACTACATACGTTAACAAAATTTAATTAAACACATTAAAAAAAAAAAAAAAAAAAAACACACACACACACACATGAACATATAAATAAATAAAAACCAATACAAATGAACACGTATTAACAGAGAATATAGGTGATACAGACACTCCCCATACACACATGCACTTACAAAAGACACAGACACATTGAAGGACACGCATGCGTAGACACATACAATAGGAATACAAAATACAAAATGGCTGATAGTTAGCAAGGTGAGACACACATAAGAAAGAAGGAAACAAAGGACCACTGATGAGGTCACAGAAGTGTGACGAAAGAACTCTGGCCGAAATAAGATTAAGATTAAGATTAATGTAATATAAAGCTGAAAAAAAAAAAATTAACACCAAATATACAGTGCGTGTGTTTTTATTGGCTAAACTGGCAATATGACCATCCCCAAGTACAACAACATCTGTTTCAACACACGATTTCACATAAAAAATCTTGCAAAACAAATATGTATATATATATATATATATATATACTACGGGCTCTTTTTTTAGTTTCAGTCTACCAAATCCACTCACAAGACTTTAGTCGGCCCGAGATTATAGTGGAAGACACTTGGCCAAGGTGCCACGTAGTAGGACTGAACCGGAATCTATATGGTTAGGAAGCAAGCTTCTTACCAAGCGGAATTTCTTTACTAATAGACCTTCTCGACCAGGGCGATCTAGAGCTAAACAGTAAAACATGCATCATATTGATAATGCTTTACGATATAATCTATAGCATTATTCCAGCTTCAGTTTAATTTGGAACACGGAATGGTGGAGATTGGACAGCTTTCTCCCAGGGCGAGTTGTCTGCAGACCATATAATACGGCAATTATGGTTGACTAATTGCTCTGTTGGAGCCATGGTACTCTTGTAGCAATGACATTGTTTGTTTAAACCTATGACTTTTTCGTGCAGCTTTTATCGATGTGGACAATCAGTTTAGGATATTTATAATGGGCATAGCTGCGTGGTTAAGAATTGACACAGGCATAATTGAGTGATGAAGAAGTTCGCTTTGCAAGCCTGCAGTGCCCGAGTTGACAGAATCGTTACTACGCCGGAAAAAAATACTAAACGGCATTTCGTCCCTCTTTACGTTCTGAGTTCAAATTCTGCCGAGGTCGACTTTACCATTCATCGTCTCGGGGTCGATAAAATAAGTACCAGTTGAGCACTGGGTTCGATGTAATCGACTTACTCACTTCCCCTGAACTTGCTGGCCTTGTGCGAAAATGTGTTATAGGTATCACCAAATTTATTTTGCCCCCTTGATTTCAACGTAGCTTACACCAAATAACCAAATAAGAATGTCTTTTATAGAAGTGACAGAACGAAAACAAAGGAGTGGACACATGAAGCGGACATATTACCCGTGCAGCCATCGTAACGAAGGGATATGAGCCACTGAATGTTTCTTGGTTCCAGATCATTAGATGTCTATTGAACCTAATTTAGCGGATAAATTTACTGGTTTAGTAGCTTCAGCTATGTACTCTAACCTCCAGATAGTGTGATTAAAGGGCAACTTATCTCCAAGTTCACACGTACACACGCACGCACACACGCACGCACACATACACACGCACACACGCCACACGTACGTACATATACACACACTAACACACAAACATCACAGACGCGCACACAGACATACACAGACACAGATGCACCACACACACACACACACACACACACACACACACACACACACACAAACACATATATATTATATGTGGTCTGATCAATAAGTATCCGGACTGTTGCCATAATAACGAAGCTAAAGCACGCAGAGTAAAGCCGCTTGGTACAGAATGACTTTGAACTCTGCTGTGCATGTGCACCACGTTTTAACGCTGTAGCTCACTTCCACTGTTTACAGCAGTGTTTGGAAGTAACGTGTGTAGCGTGTGTTCGTCGCATTGACCATGATACATCTGATAACTCACGGATGGTGATTCGACGATTTACCCTCACAGCTGCACGCACATCTGCGATGTTTTTCTCAGTTCTACCGGTTGCGGGACTCCCAAAACATTTGTCAATATCGACATTTTTTCGGCCATCTTGGAAACATCTGAACCACCCGTACACTCGTGTGCGACTCATACACACACTCTCCATACACTTTCTGCAACTTCATGTAGGCCTCTGAGCAAGTATCGTCATGACAACTTTCTCTATAATGGTCAATGCAGTGATCACGCGTTTCACACGTTACTTCGAAGCACTGCTGTAAATAGCGAAAGTGAGTAGAGGTCAAGATCAATCTGTGCGAAGCGGCTTCACTCTGCGTACTTTAGCTTCGTTACTATGGCAACAGTCCTGATACTTATTGATCAGATTTCGTGTATATATATATATATATATATATATATATATATATATATATATATATATATATATAATCATAAATATATAGGGATTGACAGTAACCTGCTTCTCCAACATACTGAGAATTCAGAAATAGCAGTCAAAGAACTACTGATTTCAAAACTACAAATTATTACTCTAGATTGATAGCGATATTTTTGATACACACAGAACAAAAAACAGTAGAGAAGAGTAAAAACACTTGCCTTTAGTTAATTTAGTACGATCGTTTCACAGTTAAGAGTAAAGAATACTCTATTCTGATCTTCAGCTAAATATTCTAATAAATTTGTTAATGTCTAAATAACTCACGTTAATTTTGACCATGTGAACATCAATACCACGTGAGGAAGACGTTAAGAAATTTATCGGCCAGTAAGTTCAAAATCCCTCGCCCTAATGAATTCAATTCAGTGTGCATCAGAAATAGTCCCGCATAGGAAAGAGACCCGTACGAACTTCCTGCGGTTTAACTATTCACCTTAGAGTTATTATTAAAATATAGATATTAAAATATAGATATTTCTGATGCACACTGAATTGAATTCATTAGGGCGAGGGATTTTGAACTTACTGGCCGATAAATTTCTTAACGTCTTCCTCACGTGGTATTGATGTTCACATGGTCAAAATTAACGTGAGTTATTTAGACATTAACAAATTTATTAGAATATTTAGCTGAAGATCAGAATAGAGTATTCTTTACTCTTAACTGTGAAACGATCGTACTAAATTAACTAAAGGCAAGTGTTTTTTTACTCTTCTCTACTGTTTTTTGTTCTGTGTGTATCAAAAATATCGCTATCAATCTAGAGTAATAATTTGTAGTTTTGAAATCAGTAGTTCTTTGACTGCTATTTCTGAATTCTCAGTATGCTGGAGAAGCAGGTTACTGTCAATCCCTATATATTTATGATTATAAATGTTTTTTACCGAAAAGGTTTTTTCATACTGAGCTACCCGGCAAAATTGTTAATTATTAATTTTATTACTAATTGACGATTCCCTGCCCTGCATATCTATATTTATATATATATATATATATACAACACACTCAAATCCATACATGCACTCACATATACAACATACGTTCATGTTTACACCCACATATACCCATATATGTACTCTCATATTATGTAATGAACGCATGCATATAATCAGAAACACACAGACACACACGTGCATATACCAACAGACACAGAAACGGACGGAGATACGCACACACACACACACACACACACGCACACACACACACACACTGGTATCAATAGACCAACTTGACACTTATGCAATACTGTCAACTGTTATCTTTTCCTCCTTTCCTCCTCCTACTCCATTTTCTCTAATTTTATCTCCATTCTTCTCCCCTTCCTCTTCCCTCTCCTCCATCGCAACCTCTGATAAGAAGGAGTAAAGTTGATAAACACTATAGAAGTGAAATAATTACCAGAACTAATTTAAATATTTCAAGAATAATCACTGTCGGGTTGAGGTGGGCATGAAGGACGAAATATATACATAAATAAACACATATAAATAAATGAATAAATAAATACATATAAATAAATAAATAAATAAATAAACACTGATATCTAACCAAGACAGAAAAACTACACATTTTAGGGGACGGATTTAGTGATAATCTCCCCTCACTCTTTTCCAGTATCCAGGTGGAACTTTATTTTGTCAGCCCCTCAAAGTCGTAAGGCGAGGTCAACCTTTACATAACCTAAACTCAGAACTTGAAGCGACGTAGCTGTGTGTGTGTGCGTTTGTGTGTGTGTGTGTGTGTCTGTCTATCTGTCTGTCTGTCTCTGTGTATGTATGTATGTATGTATGTATGTATGTATGTATGTATGCAGGCGTAGCTGTGTGGTAATAAGCTCGCTTCCCAACCACATGTTCCGGGTTCAGTCCCACTGCGTGGCACCATGAGCAAATGTCTTCTACTCTAGCCTCTGGCCGACCAAAGTGCTCAATAATGAAGTGAATAACATCGTGGGTCTCATCAGGTACATCTATACATAATGGTCTGTGTCTCGCTAAAGATCCTGAGTTTTGGCAGTCATGGTTAGGGAATGAAGCATCGCTACAATATTCTGTTAGTATTGCCTCTTTTCAATAAGAGTTGCAAACACTTGTAAATACAGATAAATAATTGTTGATGGAAAAAAAATTCGTAAGGGAAGTTAATGGAAGGAGTGGGATGGATTGAGTTACATTGGGTTTAAGACGGCGGAATGGTTTAAGAGGAAGGAAGGAAGGAAGAGATATATATGTAGGCTGTAACATCTAGGGGACTACAGGTTGTTTGGCTAGCCAGCTTAGATCAGGATGCGTATACACACATACACACAGACACACTTTCGCTCGTACATACACTCACGCAGGGGACGCTGGCCACTCGCCCATCCGGTCAATCTCGGCCGTAGTTAGTATAATTTATGGTTGGAAGATAACCTTATGAGTTGTGTGTGGTCACGCTTGTCTCGAGACGGGTAGTTCGCAGACACTCTAACTCGCTCGACGTCTACATCACTCAGGGTGGATCATACACTCCTACATCCATATATATATATATATGTATGTACATATATATATATATATATATATATATATATATATATATATATATGTATGTATGTACATATATATATATATATATATATATATATATATATATATATATATATATATATATATATATATATATATATATATATATTACGGTTATATTTTAATTAGTTGTTATCGAGGGTCATCAATTGTAATGGGAGAAATTGATTATTAAACAATATCATGATGATGTCGGTGTCAACAGCTGTGCCGATAAAAAAATTGTTGTTATAATTGCATGTTGTAAGATGGGAAAGATGCATGAAGTTTTAAGGAAATATTTATTTACCGTTGCATTACAATACCTTGCCTCGACGGGCAGGTTATGATAGATCCAAAAGCATGCGAAGTAAAGTTTGTGTTTGTGTCCTCATCATGGTTTAGTAATAGTTACAGAGAGAGATAGAATGATGTTGTAAGAGAACAGAATTAGAGCTAGTGTGAGTTGTAGGGTGAAGGACGTTGTCTCACAGTTGCTGGCAGTAAATTTCATTTCTCCCTCTGGCCAAGGTTTCTAGCTGGTCAGCCAGACTTCGTTCTCACTGAGTCGTCACCATGTGACTGGACTCGTTAAGTCGTCACCGACTGGTGACTAAACTGTCTTTTTGCTTGGGGCTTATTGTTTTTATAACTATCCACAAGGATAGACATATCATTGAGATCAATAGATTTAGTTGGTGGTCTTGTTATCTCTATTCTAGCTTTTGGTGACGTAGAAGAGGTTAGAAAGGGTCAAGTGGTGAAGACATTATTTCGGCCTAACTAAAGGCATCTGGGAAATGTAAAATTGCTGTCAGAGAAAAACCATTGTTCCACCGTGGGAAAAGTTCTGTTGCAGTTTAATTTAAATTTGGCTATGGTGGATCGAATCCACTTCATGCATGCAAGATCCACTACATATATATATATACACACATACACAATTGCATACATACACTCACACATACCTATACACATATACGTACGCATATCCATATGC
>NC_142933.1:43313159-43343159 GCF_046866305.1 Octopus bimaculoides | reverse complement strand
AACGATGAGTTGAAAGCAGCTTGAACTTCTTGTGATTTTAGATTTATTGGATCAGGATTGGGTGAATGCCATACTCTAGTGACGTGCTCCGGATAATATGAATCTACTGAAGATTCGAACTCCTGTTGTACTATTTATTGACTTCAACGATTTCATATACAGGGAGGAAAGGGAGAAGAGGGAGAGATAAATTCTACCCGGGTGATTGACGCTCTTATAAAATATTGAGTGTTTACTGTTAAACCACCCCTACTTGTCCAGTC
Source organism: Octopus bimaculoides (assembly GCF_046866305.1). NCBI lineage: Eukaryota > Metazoa > Mollusca > Cephalopoda > Octopoda > Octopodidae > Octopus > Octopus bimaculoides. Next base: position 43,342,896 of record NC_142933.1, on the reverse strand, counting down.
GTCTGACTAAAGGTATTGTACCATACATTTTGGTTCCTTCGGCGTACTGAGTTCGAATCCTATAGGTGCCTCATATTTAAATTTTGAGATTAGATTTGCAAAATAAGTAACACTAATGTACTGGTTTCAAATCTTGGCACAAGGCCAGCAATTTCGGTAGAAGAAGATAGCCGATTACATTGACCCCACGGATCTTTTTTAAAACGGGGGCCACATTTTTCATTAACGAAACACTTTGAAACTTGGAACACTGGTAGAATGTGTCATATAAAACATCTTTTTCTCTTAGTCTTCTTAAAAAAAAAAGAAATCCATAAATTATTCCATGTTAAAGTTGTCGTATTTCTGTAATTTCAACCAATCACTGACGTCCATTCAGCCGATATACATTAAGTGCCGACTACATAAACAAACGATTCTGAAACAATTAACCCTAACCCTAACCCTAACTCTAACCCTAACCCTAACCCTAGGGTTAGGGTTAGGGTTAGGGTTAGGGTTAAAGCAAATTTAAAATGAAAAAAGCAAATAAAACGAAGGTATGGAGATTAAATACGCTTTACATCGCTTAGTGAGCCAAAGGAGTAAATGTAAACAACGGAATACTTGTCAGTGATTGGTTGAAATTATCGAAATAAGACAATTTTTTACATGAAATAAATTCGAATACAAAAATATTTTCAGATTTGGTTTATCAAGGACTTCGATATCCAGTGTATCTTTCATATTTTGATATGAAAGCGATTTAAGAGAAATTTGGCTATTATTTCTAGCAAGCTGATTTATTTTCAGAGTTAGTACACCAAGGACTATAATGTCCAATTTGATACAAATATTTGTGATTTAAGAAAAATTTGGCAATTGTTTCTACCAAGCTCATGTCTTGCTGGTCTTTTCTTTTTATTCCAAATTTAGAATATCTAGGATTATAATATCCAGTGTGTCCTTCATATTTTTATAAGGAATTGAGTAATTTAAGAGAATGTTTGGTTATTATTTCTAGCAAGCCGAGCCATTCTTGAACCTCCCTTGTTAGTTTGTTTGGCTGCCATGTGTTTTTCTTTTTGATGTGTATAGCTTGTTTTTATTGTTTCACTAATTCGATATGTATAATTTAGTTTAAGCGGACAGTTATTCCATTACGCCCACTATCGTATCAGAGAAATACTGAGAGAATTTAGTGCAAAGAGGAGACATGTCATGATAACATGTACAAGGTTGGGGAGCGTGAAATTGGTTAAAACAACTCATTCATCTTTGAATAGCTAAAGTCTCTCGTCTAACCAAATCAAAACTATATAAATATGAAGCAGATTTCTAGGGACGATCAATACTTTATTGCATTTTATGCACTTCTACCCACGCCAGATACAGTGCATGTCGCAATATTGACGAGTTATCTGCTGCAAAATGCGAACCGGATTTATTAAACAGCAATGGCTAGGACGACAAGACGGCAATAACAAAATTAAATGTACAAAGTCGAACGAAAATAATAGCGAAAGAGAGTGGGAAAGAGTGAACAAGCGAGGCGAGAGAAAGAATTAGGAAAAGAGAGATTTCTGGCTGGGAATAAATGGACGGGGATTGAAGAGGTGGAGGGAAATGGACAGAAGAAATGAAGTGAAGGAGTGAACCGAAAGAAAGGATGTATGAATGAATTTATGAATAGACGAATGAATTAATGACTGAATGGACAAAATAGGAATTATAGCTGGACAAACTGACAGTGAAAGACAGAGAGAGAGAGAGAGAGAGAGAGAGATGTGAAAGGGAAAGAGACAGACAGACAGGTAATCAGACAGACAGATGAACAGACGGACGGGCGGACTGACAAACAGAAAGGGGTAAACATACAAATGTAAGGAAAATAGGAAAGGAAGAAGAAATGATGTACGAGGGTAGTGATTTGTCAATGGTCGGTGCGGATCACACGTAATCTCGTAATCTTGTGGTTTGGTGAGTGAATGTGAGGTATTGGGGAAGGGGACAGCTCGAGGAACAGGGCGACTTCGTGTGTACATATATATATATATACACATATAATTGAACATCGTAGCATGTTTGAACTAGCTAGGCAGCTGCTATTATAGACAGACACTCAACAAGTCAATATGGCTGCCGGATCTGTTTCCTTGTTAACCAGCAAAGAGAAAAAAAAAAGAAAAGAAAAATAGTACGAAAACTACACTGCCCTCTGTTCTTTTGGAGCAACCAATCAAATGATAAAAGTGGACTCAGACAAAAATCACAGCATGGTCAGTAATAATACATGTTCCGAAATCTGGTCTTTTATGTTGTTGTTGTTGCTGTTGTTGTTACTGCTGCTGCTGCTGCTGCTGTTGCTGTTGTTGCTGTTGATGTGGTTGTTGCTGTTGCTTTTTTTAAACCTAGGACGATCATCATCATCCGTCAGATCGAAGACGTTTCGAATATGACCAACCTGATTTTCTTAGTAAAATCAGAACTGCATTGTTCTTTATTTAAGATAGTAAGGGTACTATCTCTAGCAGACCTAGCGACCTCGAAGGAGGTGCCTTCGCTACCTGCTCGTCCATTATTCTAGAAATGAAATCGGTATTTCATACAATTCAGTTATGTCTCTCTCTGTGCTGTGCATTAATTAGGACTTCTCTCTTTCTCTCTCTCTCTTTTTCTCTCACTCTTTTCTTTCTCTCTCTTTCATTTTCTCGGTGACTCCCTTTTTCTCGCCCCCCCCTTTTTTCTCTTCCTTTCTTGCCCTCCCTTTTTCTCTCTCTTCCATTCTTTCTCTCCTATTTTCTTCCTTTCTGTTTCTCTCACTCATTCATTCCTTTTCACTCTGTCTTGCCATCTGTCACTCACTCATTCATTCTTTCTCATTCTCCTTGTCTCTCTCTCTCTCTCTTGCTCCCTCTCTCTCTCTTGCTTCCCCTCTCTCTCTGGCTCTCTCTCACTTTCAGAGATCATCAAAATCATAGCATGTCAGGCTTGGCTATTTAACGATGCTTTACGACAATTCGACAGGTTGAATGGAGTAAACCTATGCTGCATTGTAATATCGTCTACGTACAAGTAGCCGTGCATCATTGTGTGTAGTACTGCGGTGAGTTATGCAATACTGTAGCGTACTGTGCCATACCGTACTGTGCCGTACTTTGCCATGCTGTATTGTATCGTATTACTATTATTGCTGTATTATACAGTATTACTATTATTGCTGTATTGTACCGTATTATTATTATATTATTGACGTAATGACTATCCCAAGGATAGTCATTACGTCAATAATAATAACACATATCAAAATTTGCTTCAACAATCCTAAAACATGAGGTTGCAGAGCGAACGTCTCAACCACATGGCTATGCCTGTACCTTCGCACAGTTCAACAGAGATTCAACATGGTCTGCATTTGCTTAACTGGATCGATGAAATTCTGTGAATGATCGATCAGACGCTTAAAATCAATTTTGTTTGCTGGTATGGTATGTCACCCAGTGGTCGCTTACCATAGTTGTTCCTGGTGACAATAAGAGTGTGGCACATTTAAGAACGTTGCAGTGGTTGCGTCCGTTATCTATTGCAAACAGAAAACACTTTAAACCAAACTTCAAGGCCTCCAGAAAACCTAATGAGTATCCACATAATGGTTTACATTCAGTTTACATCTGAAAGTGAAGAAGCATGGCTTGGTGGTTAGGGTATTCGGTTCACGATCATAAGATCGTGAGTTCAATTCCCGGCCACGCGTTGTGTCCTTGCGTAAGAAACTTTATTTCACGTTGCTCCCGTCCACTTAGCTGGCAAAAGTGAGTAGTACTAGTATTTTAAAGGGCCAGCGTTGTCACATTCTGTGTCACGCTGAATATCCCTGAGAAGTACGTTAAGGTTACACGTGTCTGTGGAGAGCTCAGCCACTTGCACGTTAATTTCACGAGCAGGCTGTTCCATTGATTAGATCAATTGGAACACTCGTCGTCATAACTGACGGTGTCTCAGTGACATCTGAAAAGTACACTATATTGATTTTCAAATTCTGATTTGAATTGTATTTCTAATAGAATGCTTTGGGCGTATGTCACAGTAGGAAGTAATAAGCAAATAAACAAACCCTACCCCTTTAAGAAAGTGAGGCATTGTTTGGGGATTTGGTTTTATATCTATCGAGTAGATCAAACGCGTAGAGGCGCTCTCATTTGCTCTCTATATATGTAACCGCATGTATGAATTTACCTGTTGACACCCAAACACCATTATTTTAATGCTGGCCATGTTAAATACCCATTAGCACATGAGATAAATGACTTGCAATATAGATAGTGTTCCTTGGAAAAAAATGTATCTATTTGTCTATTCGCAATGACAATTCTTTTCGACCTACCCTTTTGATACACCAACCTATGTATCTTTTTGCACAACGGGAGTCTTCAATAAGTTCCATGTTCTCACCACAGTTAGGACAAAGTCAAATACGATGAAATGCTTAGCGATATTTCGTTCTTATTTTCGTCCTGGCTTCAAATTCCGCCGATGTCGACTTTGCCTTTCATCCTTTCAGGGCTGATAAAATAAGTACCAGCCGAGCAGTGGGTCGATCTAATCGTCTTGATCCTTCTCTAAATTGCTGACCTTATGCCAAAATTCGAAATCAATATACTTAAGCTCCTAATAGGTAGACTTTAGACGCGTTAATTACGAACGTAACCAGAAAAGTATTGCAGTTCGGCAAAAGGTGAGCGATAGAATCAATTACCAGGCTTTAAAAGTAAGTACGGGGCTCGATTTGTTCGACTAAAAATAACCTTCGAAAGCAGTGGACTCCAACATGGCTGCTGTCCAGTGACTGAATCATGTAAAAGAGAAAAGATATAAGAATACAAAATAAACTATAAAACATGAACAAACAACTATCGAAAATATAACTAACTTTGTGTGATACATTCAAGTTTGGTTTTTGTTGTTTTTTCTTTTGTATTTTTTTTTCTGGATATTTTTTTCTATTTGTTTGCCTTTTGTTTTTATGTGTGTTTTTTCAGTTCCCTTTCTGTAAAATCAGAATTGTAAATGAATCGAACATCTGTTCCAAGAAATGTAGGCCAGGACTGATAAACTGGCACAAATAGGAATAGAAGACAATATATATTATAGAGAGAGAAAAAAAATCTATGACTTAACATGTGAAACAATATGACAAACTATATACCTCACTCAACGTGTGTCGTCGGTCCCATTGTCGCTGCTGTGTTCATGTTGTCATTGTAGTAGTAGTAGTAGTAGTAGTAGTAGTAGTAGTAGTAGTAGTTGTTGTTGTTGTTGTTGTTGTTGTTGTTGTTGTTGAGGTTGTTGTTGACGTTGCGGTTGTTTTTATTGTTGTATTGGTTTAAAGGTAGTACTTCTGTCTTTATATATATATATATATATACATATATACTTGTGCGTTTGTGTGTCGTGAACATGTTTGTGTGTGCGCGTGCGTGTGTCGCATGCGCGTGGTGTATGGTGTATTGGTGTATGCGTGCATATGTATATGTACATGTTTGTGTGTGTGTGTATATATACATATATATATATACGTTTGTGTGTATATATGTGTGTGTGCGTGTGTGCGTATTTGTGTATGTATGTATATGTGTATATGTGTGTAAGCATATATGTATATATATATATACATATATATATATATATATATATATATATATAAATAATACAAAGAATATATATACATGTATACACACATATATGTACATACTTACATCTACATGTGTATATACATGCATATCAGGGTACAGGACGTTAGAACAATAAACTACAGACAACGGAACGAACACATAGGAAAACGGAAAGCCACTTGGAATATCCCTTCATCAGCTGTCTCTATTCTATCTAGACGTTTCGAAGACAAGACAGAACGTACTCTAGAATAGTCTCTTCCTGAGTAGTGGATCAACCCACTACACAGAGGATTCCAAGGTGGCAAACACAAACCAAGACAGGAAAAAATGGACAGTGAAAACAACATTCAAAAGCCGTACGGCCAAACGCAAATCTGAGGTAGAACGCTAGTAGTTCGTCTTGCATTCACAGCGGCTGGAGTGAAAAGAAAGTTGACCACAGGTCACACGAGAGCAGAGAGGATGGTGGAGGGAGGAAGTGGAACAAGGAGGAAGGGACAGAAGCAGTGAAGTAGAGGCCAGGACAGAAGGGTAGATAGGAAGATAGAGGAAGACAGATAGATAAATAGATAGAGAGGATGGTGGAGGGAGGAAGTGGAACAAGGAGGAAGGGACAGAAGGGTATAGCAGTGAAGTAGAGGCCAGGACAGAGGTATAGATAGAAAGATGGAGGAAGACAGATAGATAAATAGATAGAAAGATAGATAGATAGATAGATAGACAGATAGATAGATAGATAGATAGATAGATAGATAGATAGATAGATAGAAAGATAGTCACGTCAGAATAATAGTAGACTTACTTGCAAAATAGGACGTGTGCGTTCAATAATGTAATAATACAAAGAATATATATATATATGTCTGTATATGTGTGTGTGAATGTGTGTGTGTGTGTGTGTGTGTGTGTGTGTGTGTGTGTGTGCATGTGTGTATGTGTTTTAATAGATACACAGACACATACATAGACATGGTAGTCCACTTGTTACCGAGGAAGACCATCATTGGCTATTTGCTCATGCAAAATGTCGGCATGCGGTGCTGCGGCATTGGAAAGCTCGCAACGCCGGCGATCATGTAACCTAGAATTTTAAGTCTAAAAGGGTTTGCACAAAACCTCACAGGCGCTCTCCATCCTATTGACTCGATCCAAGAACAAAGCCAGGGCAAAATCTCCAGGTCCAATATTGTTCGCTGATTCAGGAATGTGGGAACGCCATGATCTCAAACGCAAGCAAAAGAGCTTCAAAGTATACATACATACATACATACATACATACTTATGTATGTATTTTACGCGGAGGAAAAAATCTGATTGTATCGATATCAATACCTGACTACTGTTTTATTTTATCGATCCAAGAATCGATTCTAACCACACGCACGCATACACATATACATCATTTTGTGTATGTGTACATCTATAGTATATATACACATGTATATATTTATGTTTTATAAATACACATGTGCGTTTATATACAGACTCACGCATGTGTATTTACATGCATATGTATGTGTGTGTATGTGCGCACGCGTATACATATATTCTATTACTCGTTTCAGTCATTTGACTGCAGCCATGCTGGAGCACCGCTTTGAAGTGTTTTTGTCGAATAAGTCTTCCCTAGGACTTATTTTTTAGCCTAATACTTATTTTATCGGTCTTTTGCCGAGCAGCTAGGTTATGGAGGCGTAAATACACCAACACCGGTTGTCAAGCGATAACGGAGGGTGGACAAAGACACACACTCCCCCTCCACACACATACACATACATACATATATATACATATATATATATATATATATATATATATATATATATATATATATATATATATATATATATATATATATTGAGGGCATTACTATACATAAATGTCTCACGCTAGCTGGGACTCTTAAAGTCAAAGCTACTATAATAAACACATTGTACCGAACGCGAGGGAATGCAGCTCTCGAAGCGAGCCTTTGAAAAACAGATTCAGCTGCAGATCATATGATTTCACAATTAGTGCACAAAATGCACTTTTTAATCGTCAGTGCAGGTATAATCAAGACACATAAAAATGAACAAAAAAATCAACATACCAGATGAACACCAAATGTATCCAGCATCGTTTATAGAATTGTTCACACTTATATATCTATGTAAGAGGCGGGCTTTTCGAATTGCATCTCGGGACACGTGTTTATGCTGGATACATTTGGCGTTTGTCTGGTATGTTGATTTTTTTTCATTTTTATGTGTCTTGATTATGCCAGCTCTGACGATTAAAAAGTGCATTTTCTGCACTAATTATGAAATCATATGATCTGCGGCTGAATCTGTTTTTCGAAGGCTCGCTTTGAGAATTGCATTCCCTCGCGTTCGGTACAATGTGTTTATCATGGTAGTTTTGACTTCAAGAATCCCTCCTAGCGTGAGGCATTTATGTATAGTAATGCCCTTAATATAAATAAATATATTTAAAGGGAATAATTACTAAATTTTTTCCTTATGAGGTTTTTCACGCTAACTACTTAATAAATTCTTACACAAGATTTTATCCTATCTTTAAATTATACCTATATATATATACTAGCAGTATAACCCGACGTTGTCCGGGTGAAACTTATTACGCCACCTACGATAAGTCTTGCTAGGTGAAAATCAACTAAAAAAGAAAGCCTTACAATGAAAAAACCCTTATGATGTAAATATGTTCATAATTCAAAAGACGAAATTAATAGGGGAAGTCTGAAGGCTGTTTTGCGTAACATTATTAATCGTACGTAAATTTCATCCGTCTAATTGGCTATACAAATGCTTGTGCAAAACAACTTTTTGCGCTGCCTTGATTACACATAGCAGGGTAATTCCTTTTCGCAGGAGGTAGGACGGCAATTTCTGATGAAGCAATTGCTGGCGATCTGTTGCTACACAGTTCTGCCAGAATTCTATCAGATTGGGCAGTAGATGATGATGCACCGTTTTGCATTATGTTCAAAGTAACTTCTGGAATGTGGTGAATTGCTGCAGTCTGTTGCTGTCTTTTTAAACGGAGGCATAATCTATGTACATATTAAACAGAACAACAAAAGTTATAACAGATGGGAGGGTCGGTAGTTTTCACATTTCGGTGATTTTTCAGATTAACACCCGCACGATTACGTAACCCTAACCCTAAAACCGTAACCGTAAGACTAACCCTCATCGTAAGCCTAAAACCGTAACCCTAACACCCTAGTGAAAATCGTGCGGTTGTTAATCTGAATAATAATAATAATGACCTCTGCAGATCAAACTCCCAACCCACAACTAAGTCTTAAGTGCATATATATATGGGCAACACACACACACACACACACACACACACACACACACACACACATACACACTAATTACGGCGGCGAGCTGGCAGAAACGTTAGCACGCCGGGCGAAATGCTTAGCGGTATTTCGTCTGCCGCTACGTTCTGAGTTCAAATTCTGCCGAGGTCGACTTTGCCTTTCATCCTTTCGGGGTCGATTAAATAAGTACCAGTTACGCACTGGGGTCGATATAATCGACTTAATCAGTGTTTGTCTGTCCTTGTTTGTCCCCTCTGTGTGTAGCCCCCTGTGGGCAGTAAAGAAATAACACATACACACTAAATAACAAATGTTAGTAAGTACAGAACTTCAGCATTATATATTAAGATGGGCAACACACACACACACTAAAAAAAAAATGACAGGTATTTGTATGTATGTGTGTATTAATGTGTATTCTGTGTCTATATATGGTAGTAAGTAAATGCGTTTCAAGAAAGATATTAAAAAAAATTCAATTTGTAAGGAATAAATGTTTGACTGTCGATCGTATTTGGAAGAGAATGACAGATATTTGTATGTATGAGTGTGTGAGTTCAAATTCCGCCGAAGTTGCCTTTCATCCTTTCGGGGTCTAAAAAATAAGTACCAGTTGAATACAGGGGTCAATATAATCGACTATTCTCCGCCTGCCCGAAGCCGCCGTTGTGGGAAAAATTTAAAATAATAATAATAATAAATAAATAATAATAATAATGACCTCTGCCGATCAAACTCCCAACCCACAACTAAGTCTTAAGTGTATATATATATGGGCAACACACACACTAAATAAAAAAGATGTTAGTAAGTAAAAGTGTTTTAAAAAAGATTGTTAAATTTTCAGATTAACACCCGTAAGATTTTCACTACAGTGTTAGGGTTAGGGTTTGTTAGGGTTAGGTAGGTAATGATGCGGGTGTTAATCTCAAGATTTACGAAAAGATTTTCAAAAAAAACTCACAGTTTGTAGGGAATAAATGTTTGTTGATCGTATTTGAGAAAGATGTCTCGCTGGTAAATGACGGTGTTAGAAATGGAAAGTAAACTTATAATTCCCGCCAATTAGAATGAGGTCATTGGTAACCATAGGTACATATATATGTGTGTATTTACGTATGATTGGCAGTGTGTCTGTTTATTTGACTCTCACTCTCCTTCATTTCTTTGTCTTTTTTCTTGGATCATTCGTAAGCGTTGATAAGAGAAAGTAGCAATTGAAACGATGTGTAAGAGGAATAGAAATAGTTAATTTTAGAGTGGCAAAGTAATTTTGTATGTACTTTTAGTATCTGTCATGACAGTATGGAAATGTGATTTGATACTGAAATAGTTTTCTTTTTCTCCTTCCTTTATTTTTGTATTTGTTGTTGGATTTTTCGTAAAGGCTCATTAAGAGAAAGTAGGAGTTGAAAGGATTTGTATTAGAAAGAGGAAATTAGATTTTATTAGGGAGAAAATGTTTACTTGTGTAGTTTTAAGGATTTTATTCGCTATTAGGAATTTTTTGGAGTGAAAAAATGACGCAGTGACCTAACTTATTGTATTTAGAATATTAATTGCGATTGTTTAATCGAAGAAATTTTGAATTGTGTAAATGTATGAATTTTAAACATACACACACACAGAGTAGATTTGCCTTTTATAGTATATATATATATATACGGCGGGCTTCTTTCAGATTGCGTCTACCGAATCCACTCACATGGCTTTGGTCGGCCCAAGGCTATAGTAGAAGACACTTATACAAAATAGAGATGAATACCAAATCCATTTCCTGGTTACTTAAGAAATTATTATTATCTCAACTAATACTGCGGAGTTCCTGAAGTAGATCCAACGGAAACACCCCGACTGCAGATGGCTCCAGGAAGCCCAAACTATGCCAGTGCTCCACTCAACACTTCAACACACTAATCGACATATATATATTAGTCCAAAATATCAAATATATATATATATATATATATATATATATATATATATATATATATATATACATATATATATATATATATATATATATATATATATATATATATATATATATATATATATATGTATATGTATGTATGTATGTGTGTGTGTGTGTGTATTTATAATTATATTTGTCCCCCACCATCGTTTGTCAATCAGTGTTGGTTGGTTTTCGTCCCCGTAACATAGCGGTTCAGCAAAGAGACCGATAGAGTAAGTACCAAACTTTAAAAAGAAAAGTAAGCACAAGGATTGATTTGCTCAACTAAATCCTTCATGGTGGTGCCCCAGTAAGATTCCACACGGTGGGACTGAACCCAGAAACTTGGTTTCGGTCCCACTACACGGCACCTTGGGCAAGTGCCTTCTATAATAGCTCCGGGCGGACCAATGCCTGGAGCGAATTTAGTAGACGGAAATTGTGCGGACGTGTGTCGTGTGTGTGTATATATATATATATATATATATATATATATATATATATAATTTCTTAAGTAACGAGATGGATTTGGTATTAGTCTTTATTTTGTACAACGGTCGTTTCGACCCGTCCTGCTACTGTCAATTATGGGTGGGACTCCGTTCAACATGTTGTGTTGCATCCATTTTGAGTCTGGGTTTAATCAAATACACCCATAAATAAGTTCTGCCTCTCCCTAACTAGACGGGCATATAACAACAATGCCAGCCAAAACTCAGGATCTTTAACGAGACACAACTTTATGTATGGATGTACCTGTTGAGACCCAGACTGCAAAAGTGATGCAACACATGTTGAACGGAATTCCACCCATAAGGGACAGTAGCAGGATGGGTCGAAACGACTGTTGTACAAAATAGAGATTAATACTAAATCGATCTTTTCGTTACTTAAGAAATTATTATTATTATCTCAACTAACACTACGGTGTTCCTGGAGTAGATCCAGCGGAAATACCCCGACTGCGGATGACACCAGGTAGCCCAAACTGTGCCAATGCTCTTGTCAACACTTCAACACACTAATCAACATATACCCATTAGTCCAAAATATTCTATACATATATAGGTGTGTTATTTCTTTACTACCCACAAGGGGCTACACACAGAGGGGACAAACAAAGACAGACAAACAGATTAAGTCTATTATATCGACCCCAGTGCGTAACTGGTACTTATTTAATCGACCCCGAAAGGATGAAAGGCAAAGTCGACCTCGGCGGAATTTGATCTCAGAACGTAGCGGCAGACGAAATACCGCTAAGCATTTCGCCCGGCGTGCTAACGTTTCTGCCAGCTCGCCGCCTTATACATATATATACGTGTGTGTGTGTGTGTGTGTGTGTGTGTGTGTGTGTGTGTGTGTGTGTGTGTGTATCTTTGGTATACGTGTGTGTATGTGTGTCTTTGGTGTACATCCCCACCATCGTCTGTCAACTAATTCCTTCAAGGTGCTGCCCCAGCATGGTCGCAGTTCCTTGACTGATACAAGTAAAAAAAGTGTAAATTTATCCAAAAAACCACCATCACTGATTTGTGAAAGTTAAAAGATAAATTAAAGAAAATCATTAACATTCTATAGAAGGTCATTGGATGTATTATAAATGTTAAACTATATTTTTCACCTATCAAAATTGAATAAGAAATATTGATTTCAAATTTTGACACAAGGCAAGCAATTTCGGGGGAGGGGTAAGTCGATTACATCGATCCCAGTACTCAAATGGTACTTATTTAATCGACCCTGTGAGGATGAAGGCAAAGTCGACCTTGACGGAATTTGAACTCAGAACGTAAAGATAGAAGAAATACCGCTAAGCATTTTGCCCGCGTGCTAACGATTCTGTCATCTTGCTGCCTTGACAGAATGAAAAAAATATTAAAGATGCGGGGAATGGTTTTCAATGGACGGGTTTGAAATTACGTCGACGTCGATCAAAATGGATTTGAAATATATTTCAACTGTGTTTGTATTTCCTGTTTCATCATGTCATTGCACCGAACATGAATTACTAATATTATTGAAGTAACTGTCAAACGCGGAAAGCGGGTATATCCACCCAGAATTTTATTAACGATAACTGCGGAAAACGGTTTTACACCACGGTTTTGAAAACGTTTCTCCTAATTCTGCGAGAAGCGGAGAAACCTCCCAGTGACACGTTCACAAAAGACATTTTTTTCAGATTTTCTTAATTTTCTCACACATTTCAGCAAATATCTCTTTACAGAGCAAGAATCAAATACTTTTAGTGGTGGATATGAAGACCGCACTTACAGAAGATACTGAAGTAGTATTGCCGAAGCAGAAAATTTCAATTCTACTTTTTGTTAGAAAAGTGCCATGAAATTTAATTACGCAGTCAAAGGGTTTTCAAAAAATCCTACATTTTTAACAACTTCTACTCTCATTCACAATAGTCACTACATCATAGCACATTTCCTCAAAATCATGAAAGTATCACCAGAAAAATATATTATATAAATTTGAGAAACCAGAAGAGAATTCTTAAACTGCCTTTAAACAGGATTTAAAAGATGTCAATGTGAAAACACGTCATCAGAGGCTGGTGACCAAAATAAAACTATTTAAGTGGAAAACTACACGATAGGAAAACACTAGGAAGAGACTAAAGTGTTGGTTAATGATTCAAATAGCTTTTTATTGACAGCATCTTATCAACTTTTACCAGCAAATCCTCTGTGGAGAAATCAATAAGGCAAGTAGGCTGACATTGGTGGGAATAACATTAATACTGAAACCTATTCATATGATGAACTATCAGCCAATTACACGCCAGAATTTATTGTATATAGCAGATCTAAACCTATTCTATCAGGAACATTGCAATGTCAACAATATCATTACAGATGAACAAGCTGCAGGAAAGAAAGGAGTTTGAGGATCTATTAAGCAACTGCTGATCAACAAAATTGTGCTGTCAGAGGTGTGATAACATAGAAGGAATTTGGTTATGATCTGGTCTGGTTACAAGAAAACATTTGATTCTGTGTCCCACATGTCGATGCATGAAGCTCAATATCTAGCAAAGAATTCTACGGATAGCTAAGAATTGATTATGTTTACGGCCATATCACGCTGAGAGCACCGGTTCTCGTCCGTTCACCGAAGTTAAGCAACGTCGAGCCTAGTGAGTACTTATATGGGTGACCGCTTGGGAAACCTAAGTGTTGTAAGCATCCCACACTAGGAGAATGATGCATCAGAATGGTGCAGACGCCTCTGACGAGAACCCAATAATGTTTGAAAGTCAATTAAGGTTGTTCATTTTTTAAAGGCGGTGCTCCAGCATGGCCACAGTCAAATGACTGAAACAAGTAAAAGAGTAAAAGAGTATATATCTCGTGATGGTGCTTGTAATAAGGAACGTGTAACCAAAGAATATTATCGCAGAACGAATAAAATTTGTTAGACGGAGCAACGTCTGTACCTGAAATCAAAACCTCTCAATGTTTGTAGAACCAGTTGCCGATTATAATATTTCGGTTAAATTCGAGATCCGATTGCAGATGCAACAAGTTCTTAACTGTCAAAATTTTAAGTGAGAAACACATGTGCGAGGCGAGAGCTACTTTTTTTAATGTCTGAAATGTTTAAACTTGCAACAAACTTTAAACGATGGCCAGACAACCAGAGGCATTAAGAAAGAAACTTTTTTTTTCTCCTATGAGAATTTACAGACACATGTAAGCACACTAGCATACACACAGTGTGTATTGTGTATGTGTGTGTGTGTGTGTGTGTGTGTTAAAGCTTTCCATCTATTTTCAATCAAATCTCCGGTGTGTTAACTTGGGGTCCCCTGACAACAATGGAACCTTCATCTAACTAAGGTATCTTCAGTCTGATGAGTAGCTAGTGGAGTACCCGTCATTGAGTAATTACTACTTCCGAGGTTCTGCTATCTAGGAATCTATTCCCTCAATTTGAATTATATATATATACTAGCTGTTTTTCCCGGTTTCACTCGGGCAATGTGGTGGATTTGGTTAAAGGCTATTTCCTATGTATATTTTGAATAATAAAAAGAACTAAAAATAAATTTAAAAAATTCCAAAAACAAAAAAAAGTAAGAACAACCCAAAAACAATACGATGCTAAGGATTTTGCGGGTCGATATTGTAAAACTAACTTCATGTGTGTACCCATAGCCCCATGTAGTCACGGAACCTTATTTGTGGTATAACCTCGCCTTAAAAGAAAAATATATGGTAGTGCGGTTGTTGTATTGGCGACACAGAATGTTAATCGAAACTGTTCAAGATCAATCATAGGTTGAACGTTCATGTACACTGATTAGAATTGTGAATTTCAATTATTGAAAACGCGTTCCCGGATGGATACAATTGTGCAGAGTCCGTTTGTCTCAATATGGAAAAGCTGTTTGAATGTCGACGTTTGAAGACATTTGTAACTGAAGTTTAAAAAAAACATAGTAATTAGAAAGAGCGTAAGCTATAGCTTTTTTTTTTTAATGCACAAAAAAGTGAAATTATTTTTTTCTGTGCCTCTGATTAAAATTTTCGAAAAACAAACCCAGCCACATTACTTGGAAAAAATAATCTTTATTGTGCTGGTTTTTCGTAAAATTTCGCGCATGGGAAAGGCAACAAAATCGCCCTCCCCACTTTGAATGGGATATTCCTATCTTAAAAAGTAATAATTGATTATCTCGGTAACCATGGGAGTTGGAGGGCAATAAAAATCTCCTGAACATGAGCGGACCATGCTGCCGCTCTGTGCTGAATTTCATGCGATTCCACTGCACCGTTCTCGAGTGAATCTGCCGACACTCAATCAATCAATCAATCAATCAATCAAGCAATCAAGAACACTGCAATTTATAGCATAGAAGATATATATATATATATATATATATATATATACACATAAACGTTTTTGCAATATATTCTTGTTACAGTTATTATATGGAGTTGCAATACGAAGAAAGGTTTTCCTTTATTATAATCTATCAATTATATAAGGAAAAAAATATATTTGCAAAAACATTACATGGACCTTTGGAAAAGTAGTTTCCGTATTGTAAGAAGCACTTTCACTGTTTACAGCCACGTGATGCATTACATACACTATTGGATGGCTGCTGGCTGTTTTGAGTTCCTTTACGTTTTGACAGGTTTTGTTATTTATCCCTCAAGTTGCCCACAAACCTCGCTTTTGACCAAATAATGTTATTAGGATTGTCTTTTCAGTCGTCAACATCCCGAACATGCACAGATTGTTGTGTCTTTTATAGTTACCAACAGCAGATCCCTCACTGACATATTTCGCTTGACAAAACTGTCACATACAAATACACAAATACATACTGACATGCATATGCATTAACCACACACACATATATATATCATTTTGTGTGTGTGTATATCTATAGTATATATACACATGTATATTTTTTTAAATATATGCTATATAAATATATATAAATAGGTGCAGGCGTGGCTGGGTGATAAGAAGCTTGCTTCCCAACCATATGGTTCCGGGCTCAGTCCCACTGCGTGGCACCTTAGGCAGGTGTCTTCTACTGTAGCCTCAGGCCGACAAAGGCCTTGTGAGTGGATTTGGTAGACGGAAATTGAAAGAAGCCCGTCATACATACATACACACACACACACACACACACACACACACACACACATATATATATATATATATATATATATATATATATATATATATATATATGTTTGTGTCTGTGTCTGTACCCCCACCATCGCTTGACAACCGATGTTGGTGTGTTTACGTCCCTGTAACCTAGCGGTTATAGAAGAATAGAACTACAGTAATGTGGAACGTATGTATATATATATATATTGCCGATGCTCAAACGATTCTAACAATCCACTGACGCCTAGTCTTCATGTATTACTGGTACTTGAATGCGAAGCTGAATGTGATGTCACACTGTTGATCTGTGCCCTCCTGTTTTTCATATCATGCTCTCCGCCACTACAACAGGTGACAAAAGGTGCACTGCAACGAAAGAGTGTCTATCTCATTCTAAATGTACTAGAATTAGTTGCCAAATCTTCTCATATCATACCCTGCTGTTTAAAGGAGATAGACACATTGGATAATGTAGTCTCAAATACGTAATACCCGACAACAATGGTGAGACGTTTGTAAGGCCTTTTACCACAGTTTCATCTCAGTCGTAGCTGACCAAGGGTTAAAAACGACATGACAAAATAAATTACTTTTACTTAAATCGGAGACAACATACTTAATATACTGTGACCCCTAACTAAGGACACACCCCACGCGCGTAACAAGTTAATCAATTAAAATTATAGTTGTAAGGCAAAGAAATATTAGTATTAATGATAACTGTTGTCAATAAATGGAATGGAAGCAACCCCGAAATGCAAATTAATTAAAATTAAGCATTAATGCGCAAAGGAGAGTAAGGGGAAACAATTCCAGGCATATTTCAGTCTTTATTTGATCTTCTCAGTGAAGTTTAGAATGGCTGAAACAATATATAAGTTTCGAATAGGCGAGAGATACTTTTTATGTGGCAATATTAGACACTATGAAACAAATATATTACTGATTTTTTATTTCATTGAGTCGGGGGAGACGTTGAGGGAAAGATGAATGATAAACCGGTGGACACCAATGTGAGCCGACCTCAGCAGGCGTAATAAAATGAAACCACAAAACATTAAATCTGATATTCCGCAGTTTGTATTCTTTGACACTCAGTACTGGGCCATGGATCATTTAGTACCGGGCCGCACTGAGAGAATAAATTTTTAAACTTTATTTCTATTCTATTGACTATTGTTGTCTGCAGGATGCTTTTGCATTATATATGTAATATATGTGCAATATACATGCATTATATATGTAATGGTGGAGGCGCAATGGCCCAGTAGTTAGGGCAGCGGACTCGCGGTCATAGGATCGCGGTTTCGATTCCCAGACAAGGCGTTGTAAGTGTTTATTGAGCAAAAACACCTAAAGCTCCACGAGGCTCCTGCTGTACTCTTTCACCACAACTTTCTCTCACTCTTTCTTCTTGTTTCTGTTGTACCTGTATTTCAAAGGGCCAGCCTTGTCACACTGTGTCACGCTGAATATCCCCCGAGAACTACGTTAAGGGTACACGTGTCTGTGGAGTGCTCAGCCACTTGCACGTTAATTTCACGAGCAGACTGTTCCGTTGATCGGATCAACTGGAGCCCTCGACGTCGTAAGCGACGGAGTGCCAACAACAAACAACAACATATATGTAATGATTAAATTATATTTTATGCATTTTATTGTGTTTCGTTATGTGCGTGATCCCCCAGTCTGTGGGAAAATTGTTTGGCATGAAACTGAGCCGTGGAGCAAACACGTTGTATGGAATGGGAACAAAAAGTAGTCAATAAGCAAACTTCTACGTGGCATCAACCTGCAAAGAAAAGTAGCCGAATCTCCCTCGAATTACGCTCCATGCTCTTAGAAAGGAAGGATATGTTTTATAAATTTTATGTCTGGAGGGTAAAAAATGATAATATAAACCTCATAGGTAATTCTGAGAAGAAAAAGCCATGGTTATAATTGAAACATTTTTTATTAAGATCGGCCGTGGATTAAACAATAACCATAAAAAACAACTAAATTTAAGAAGCCTATTTTAGAAAGTCGATTTTTGAAAAAAGGCATTTTAAATTAACTAAAGGTTATTAAAGTAGAGATTAATTTCTGGGGCGGTTTATAAACTCGGGAGTCACACAGTGGAGGTGAACACACTAAAACTTCACAAACTGAAAGTTCCCATACTGGAGGTAGACACACTGAATTGTTACGATTCCAAGTGATCAAGAAATATTGGTCTCAAATTTTGGCGCAAAACCAGCAATTTCGGTGGGGAGGTCAGTCTATTATAACGACCCCAGAGTTCAACTGATACGTATTTGGCGAAATTTGATCTCAGAACGTAAATACGGACGAAATTCCACTATCATTTTGCTCGGCATGCTTAACGACTTTGCCAGCTTGCCTCATTCAGGTCATCAACAATTAATAATTCAATTAAAACCAAATAACAACAATGTTGCCCTTTTCTTCAACATTACAATTGGTTTTGCCAGTGGAGCATCTAGAGTGTGTGCTACCCGGGACAGCTCTTGAGTTTGTCACTTTCTCCCGAGCCCCGAAGCTCTCTAACCTATACGGGCTTATACAACAGACCCAGAAGTGCCGCCCACATAAAATTATCGCCTCTAGCTATGCTATTGTATTTTAACAGCATTCCTCTCTCTTCCCAGCTGTTTAACCCCAGGTCATCTCTGATTGAGTATACACATAATCAAAACACATTCCAGTTGCAACCACCCTATCGTTCCTTTCTGGGTAAGTGTAGTTCGAATATAAACTTTTGTTTCTTTAAGATGACAGAGTGTCCATTTCCATGAGATTTGGCTACTATTTCCTGCTGGAATTTACAGATTGATGACGTACACGCTACTACCTATCCCTTCTCTAGTTGTCTCTCTTTTTTCAACGCTGTTGTTAAACGTCATCGCTTCATATTTCTTCACTTATTGAGGCATATTTGGAGCCAAAAACAAGTTTCGTTATTGCATCCATTCCAGTATCGACGTCACAGATGTTGTGACGTGTTCAGACGTGTTGTGACGTCATCTACCGTCTTCTCCACCGTTCAGGTAGGAGTGACTTGCTCTTGGAACCTTTCACGCTGACCTCTACTCAATGGCCCTAAAAATAGTTATCTTCAAGACAGCAGAGCTCACAAGTTTTCAGGCATATTATTATTATTATGCTATGTTTGGAAGAATTAATGAGAGACAAAGAAAGAGAGAAAGTACATGGTTGCGCGCGCGTGTGTGTGTGTGCGGAGGTGGTGGAGTCTGTATAAGTGTGCGTTGTACGTGTGTCTGTGTGTGTGAGTGAGATACAGACAGATATACAGACAGATTGAATGACAGGCGAAATAAGAGAACAGAAGAGTAAATGAGAATATTAAAGCGCTTGCGAGTATATGTGTGTGTGGGAAAGTAAACATCTGTAAAACGTAAGAATATAAGTCACACATATTTATCTGCATATGGGTATGGATAAGAACATGAGAGTACGCTTCTATCTATGTCTACGAATGCGTACGTGCGTGCGTGTGTATGTGTGTGTGTGTGTGTTTTTTTATGTGTGTGTGTGTGTGCTTGTGTGACATAATGATAGATATTTGTTAAACATGTGTTAATGCGAAAACAAAAAAAAGAAAACTGAGAGTAATGTGAAATATGAAATGGAGAGCTTCTGATCAACATCCATCATTCTATCTATCTATCTGTCTATCTCTCTATCTATCTATCTATCTATCTATCTATCTATCTATCTATCTGTCTGTCTGTCTATCTATCTATTTATCTATCTGTCTGTATGTCTATCTATTTATCTCTCTCTCGCTCTATCTATCTATCTCTATCTATCTCTTTCTTTCTCTCTCACTCTCTCTCTCTCTCTCTCTCTCTCTCTCTCTCTCTCTGTTTATATATATATATATATATATATATATATATATATATAGTTGAAATTTACAGAAAAACAAAAGACGAAGACAGGTGTATGAACAAAAAGCAGGTGTATTAGTTCGACGCTCGGGAAGATGGGAAAGTCTTTCACGTTTCGGGCCTTCGCTCTTCAACAGAAAGGAACACGAGGGAATAAACAGAGAGAGAATAAAAAATCTTTTGGAGTTAGTAGTCGATCGTGGCGACTGGTTGGACAAAGGTAGTTGGACAGGAGAGCTAGGAAGAAGAGGAAATAATAAAGTACTGGTGATCCCAAAACGAAAGTGCGCGTGCGTGTATGTATGTGAGAGTGTGTGTGTGCGTGTGGATAGGAGCTGGTGACTTTGACGTGTGGATGTGTGCGTGTGTGCGTGTGTAAGTGTGTGCGTCTATAGTGTGTGGCTGCTGGGAAGTGGTCAGTGCTAGTGTGTGCGGAGTGGTGTGGGGTGGTGTGATGTGGCGTAGTGGTGTGGTGTGGTGTGGTGTGCCATGTTGGTGTGTGGGGATGTGAGGGTGAGGATATGGGTTTGGGTTGAGGATGTGGGAGTAGGGGTGGGTTAAATGGGAGCGGGATGTGTGAGGGTGGGGTGGATGGAGGGGGTATTAATGAAGGGAGAAGGTGGGTAGAAGCGAAAAGAGGAAAGAAAATAGGTGTCAGATGAAGAGAGGAGAGGAGGGGGAGTCAGAAGAAAAGGGGAGGGGAATTGAGCCCATATGGCGCGAAGGAGCGAAGAGAGAAGATTAACACCTGTTCACGGTGAAGCCGGGAGTCCGGATGGCTCCTGCGCAAAGACAATCCGAACACATACACGTGTTGTAATGAATGACTGATAGTGCGGAAATGGCGCGAGACCGGGGTGTCATTGCCGAGTTTAATGTCTCGTAGGTGCTCCACGAATCGGTCATCCAAGCGGCGTCCCGTTTGACCGATGTACAGAGAAGGACAGAAAGAGCAAGTGATGCAGTAAATGACGTTGCTAGAAGTGCAGGTAAAGGAGTCAGTGATATGATAGGGACGATGATGGGTGCCTGTAAGAATGGTGGTGTTAGAAGGTAGGGGTAAGTGCGGCGGCGTGGGCGGGAGTAGGGAACGAGCCAGGTTGGGAAGTGAATTTAGGGAAGAAACTGTGAACTAGGTCACGTAGGTTGTGGGCTCGTTTGAAGGAGGGAAGGGGTAGGTTGGGGAAGATATGCGAAGTGGATGGGTCGGACTGGTGTCGCCGGAAGGCTCGAAGAATGGTGCATTGGACGGGCAGGCTGGAGGAGTGGTAGGTGAGGGGAAACGAGAGACGGGAAACTGCGGGCGAGTGCTAGGGGAAGAGTAGAGGCATGATCCACGGAACGTGCTCTGGCAAGGGCGGTGTGGATAGTGGTGAAGGGATATCCACGAAGGATGAAGTGGTGAGCCATAAGTTGAGACTGAGTCTCAAAGTCATGGTTGTCACTGCAGAGCCTGCGTAGACGGAGGAATTTGGAGTAGGGGATGGAGAGCTTGGTGTGGGTAGAGTGGGAGGAGGAGAAGTTGAGGTATGAGTGTGAGTCGGTGTGTTTGTAGTGGATGAAGGTAGTGAGAACCGAGTAGTGTATGTTGATTGAAATGTCGAGAAAGGCGACAGAAGTGTTGGAAATGGAGCAGAAGAATTTGAGCGCAGGATAGAAGGACTAGACGAAAGAGAGGAAGGAGTCTAGTTGTTCACGGGAGAGCGAGGTCGCACTGATACAGTCATCAATATAACGACCGCATAGTTCGGGAGTGGGACCAGCTGACCTCGAAAATATTTGGGCTTCAACGTAGCCAACGAACAGGTTCACATAGTTGGGACCCATTTTCGTTCCCATGGCCACTCCCAAGTTTTGCTAGCAAAACTCCCCCGCGAACGCGAAGCAGTTGAGGGAGAGAACAAGCTCGGCCAGACGGAGTGTGGACCTCCGCATGAGATTGAACATGTATACAGTTCTACATACATGTTCAATCTCATGCGGACGTCTCGTGTATAGTTCTGCAAATTATACTGAAGAGTTGCAGACAATTAGGTAAGTAATTACGTAAGTAGTTAACGAAACCAGTCTATGATTAATTCTTTATATTTTGCATCTTTTCATTTATCTTGCTCGCTTACGTTCTGGTGTTTGCTGAATTTTCTTGAGAACAATCTTTTCTTAGTGGTCAGACCGTAGGTGGTCTTCTTCTAGCAAAAGGGATATCCACTTAGTGGCCATCCCTCTGATATGTATGTAATATGATTTTTCTGAATCTTCAGACTTTTCAATTTGCTAGGCCACTGGTTTTAAGTTGATACTAATCAAATTAATATTCAATTTTTCACCCTTATTATTTATATATATATATATATATATATATATATATATATATATATATATATAAATGGCTAAAATTTGCCCTGTGTATAATTATACCATGTGTTATGTATATATTATATCATACCTTGATACTGTGTGGACTAAGATCCCCGTTGACAGGCCGCTGGAATTTATAGACTGTTAAACACTTTCAGTATGCAAATAAGGGACTCCTTCAGTGTATAAACAGTGTGGCTGCTTGTTTCTCTGGAGATTGCCAAAATGACGTGAAGGCCTCTGATGAGAACCCAATAAGGTCCGAAAATCGATTAAGTTTGTTCATCGCTTTTTCAGTATGCGAAGTAATGGCTAAAATTTGCCCTGTTTATAATTATACCATATGTTACGTATATATATATATATATATATATATATATATATATATATATATATATATATATATATATATAGTTGAAATTTACAGAAAAACAAAAGACGAAAACATATGTATGAACAACAAGCAAGTGTATTAGTTTGGTGAAAAGGAAAAAGTCTTTTACGTTTCGAGCCTGCGCTCTTCAACAGAAAGGAATAAGAGAAAATAAACAGAGAGAATATTAAAAAAAAAACTTGTCGATTTCAGTGGTGCAGCATGGTGAAACCGTTATGGATGCGAAACCATTGGTCACTCTATGACCGGATATATATTTAACTTCATGTAAATACATTGCTACTCTCTATCCTTTATTGAGACCAATGGCTTCGCATCCATAAAGCGCTTAGCTTTATAGACGACTCGTTAGGCGCTAATATAAAATGTGAGTGTGTGAGAGAACGCGCGTGTATGTACCAAGTAGATATATATATATATATATATATATATACAGTAATTCAAAAGTTCCTTTTGCATTAATATAATAGAATAAGTACCAAATTTTAACAAAGGAAAACATAATTACTGGGAGTCGGTTTATTCGACTACAACAGTTCAAGGCGGTGCTCCAGCATGGCCGCAGTCAACTGACTGAAAAAAAGTAAAAAATAAAAGATAAAAGATATGAGGATAGCAAGTGAAGCCTTCTTTCAGATCGCAGTCGATGTGAAAACATGGATGATAGCAAAGTAACTAGTATTCTAAGTGGTAGCATTGATAAATGAAAGAACTACTTATGTTGCCGACAAACATTGACCAATAACAAACTAGCGAGGGTCGCTTACAACAAGGAACAATAGATGGCGCGAGTTCAACTTTTAATAGAACAACGGCAACAGTGCTGTCATTATTATGCAAATTATGGTGGCATTACATAGAAACTGATCAAAGCTATTTGTGGGCAGCAAACAACTGCAGCGTTACCTTTTGATTCAGCATAGCACGACACAGCACGACACTGTGCGACACGACATCCTGTACTGTATGTACTGACCGTTATATCGGTCTAAGGTACCAGTCTGTCTTCTACGACCGTTGTCCTATGGTGTCGGAGGATAGATTTCCTTCCACGATAATTGATGACGTCAGAGATATCCAGTGTTTCTATCTTTGAACAGAATCCGGGTCACAGATTTTAACTCATTAGTCATGAGAACACCTAACACTCACTGTTGTAGCAACAACTGCAGAAACAATGCGATAGCTGTGTGTGTGAGTGTGTGTGTGTGTGTGTGTGTGTGTGTGTGTGTGTGTGTGTGTGTGTGTGTGTGTGTGTGTGTGTGTGTGTGAACCAGTACGTGCACAACAAGAACATAAACAATGATTATATATGCGAGCGAGTCAACGACGAAAACCCCTATGTAGTTACTCGATCTTTAAGAAATAGCACCAAAATTTACTTTAAAACATATTCAATTATCTTAGAAAGAAAAAGGAAGAACATAATTACCAATGTAGTCCGTCATATGGAAACGGACGAGAAGGTCACGGTAACGGTATCAAGAGTAACATGATCTACTTCAAAAGGCTAAAAGTTAGATTTGATAACAGTGACCTCCGCTAGATAGAGATGTAATATATAGAGAGCAAACTAAGAGTGCATTATATAGAGAGTGCATTATTTAGAGAGTTCTCCTTAACTATATGGAGCTATGATATATACATACATAAAGGCACACACACACACACAAACATACATACATACATGTATATATATATATATATATATATATATATATATATATATATATATATATATATATATATATATATATATATATATATATATAATTATGTGTATTTCTTCTATCTTAATGAATAAAAATTCTTCTGATAGAATAAATGGGTTAATAGAAACCAATGTAGCAAAGAACACAAAATAACTGTGGTTTAGTTCCTGTTTTTAAGGGAGGAACTCCTTGAAATTTTGGGTATTTGAGTATATTTAAGAATTTAAGGATTGGAGAAAACACATGTTATAATTGCATACTTTATTCCTACATATGTTTCAAAGGATTACAACCTGTGTGATCCATAGGGATCTTTGATAGTAAAATTGTAACCTTCTCGTAATCCTTTGAAACATATGTAGGAATAAAGTATGCAATTATAACATGCGTTTTCTCCAATCCTTAAATTCTTAAATATATATATATATAAATACATAGATACATACATACATATGTATATATATATATATATATATATATATATATATATATATATATATATATATATATATATATATATATATATATATATATATGTATGTATGTATGTATGTATGTATGTATCTATGTATGTATGTATCTATGTATTTATGTATGTATGTGTACATATCTATACATACAGATATATGGTTATCTCACATTACATACATACACACACACACACACACACACATATATATATGCATACGTACATACATACATACACATACATACATACATACATACATACATACATACATACATACATACATACATACATGGGGAGTGTAACGTATAAGAATAGAACAGATAACAGACGTTGGGCGAGAGAAAAGATGTTTATTTTATTGTTTACAGTTG
Organism: Octopus bimaculoides; assembly: GCF_046866305.1. Taxonomy (NCBI): domain Eukaryota; kingdom Metazoa; phylum Mollusca; class Cephalopoda; order Octopoda; family Octopodidae; genus Octopus; species Octopus bimaculoides. The sequence goes on along the minus strand of NC_142933.1, from coordinate 43,317,084 downwards.
TTTCATAATCTTGTTATGTATTACATCAACGTTCGTACGTAAATGAAATATACATATAAATGTATATGCGTGTGTACACCCATATATACAAGGCTACTGACAACTAAACTGACAGGTTAATCTTCAGAACGATTCATGGTAGTCCAAAACATCAACTTTACTACATAGAGCAAGCTGACCCAATATATATCAACAGACGATAGATGCACTCAGCAGGCTACCATTTATGATTTGCTTTGAGGGTATGATCGATCATAGATCAATACAAAATCTGAGAAAGAAGCAGTAAGTAAATACAATAAAGTCAAAAACAATCAAAAGAATTAAAAAAAAGTATGTATATATGCTACACACTCTCTCACATAAATGGTGTACCCTTGTAGCAAGTTACTGTACGAAAGATAATCATTTCTAGATAAATGTTGGCAAGATTAGAAGTTTGAATTAAAAATCGATACCCAGAGAAGAAGATGCATAGAATATACATAATTTTTTCGTTCTTACTCATTACAAAAGTCTTAAAATTTCTGGACATAGGTAATCTTGCTTAGCGTTATTTCATTCTTATTAGAAATCATCAGTATGACATAAGCCAGGGCAAATAAATTGAACTAAATTAAACATTTTACGAAGCGAGACATTTATTATAAATAGAATATAGTCAATTTAGAAAACATTTTCCTTCTTTTATTTTTTATTTTTTCAGAGATCGTTAACATGGAAAAGAGGGAGAGAAAGTTCCTACATACAGATTAACCGTTTTCAGTGAATTCAACCACGTGAAAGTGTCTTTATTGACGGCAATGTTGTCCTTGCAGCTAACATTGCTCTTTGGCACACGATCACCTGTGATTCTAGTAGTTTTCAGTAACATCTGAAAAGATCATTTCTTTCCGTTCATATATATATATATATACATATACACACATGCAAACATGCGTGCATGCACATATGTATATACATATAAGTACACATACACACACACACACACACACACACACACACACACACACACACACACACACACACATACACACACACAAACGCATATATATATCATATCTGCAGCTGGTTATATTTGGAAGAAAGATTCTTAGATTCCACTTGTCGTTTCAGAGGCACCTCCATGCAGTTGCTTGAAATGCTGGAAAGGGGTACCATACAACCTTCTTAATACTGGAAGAATGCCCCGGACAATGTACCCAAGATTTACAAAAAAAAAATAATAATAAATAAATAAATAAAACAGGATGCTCGTTATTGGAATGACCGTGGTTATAGAACCACCTGTTGTTGGCACTCCGTCGCCTTCGACGTCGAGGGTTCCAGTTGATCCGATCAACGGAACAGCCTGCTCGTGAAATTAACGTGCAAGTGGCTGAGCACTCCACAGACACGTGTACCCTTAACGTAGTTCTCGGGGGATATTCAGCGTGACACAGTGTGACAAGGCTGACCCTTTGAATTACAGGCACAACAGAAACAGGAAGTAAGATTGAGAGAAAGTTGTGGTGAAAGAGTACAGCAGGGTTCGCCACTATCCCCTGTCGGAGCCTCGTGGAGCTTTAGTGTTTTCGCTCAATAAACACTCACAACGCCCGGTCTGGGAATCGAAACCGCGATCCTATGACCGCGAGTCCGCTGCCCTAACCACTGGGCCATTGCGCCTCCAATAGAACCACCTAATGAGTGGTAATCTGGATGTCAACGGCAACAATCTATTGTGTATGTGCCATGAGGCTGGAATGCGGTATAATAACAATCATAAGAACTTTTTTAGTAGCAATGTCTGACATAAGAAGCACACGACCACATATTTCAAGAGAGGATATTTTGTCGATGATATTGATCCAAGTATATAACTCGCAATTTCTTTTATCGACCTGGAAAGATGAAAATCGGGCAAGATTTGAACTCAGGACGTAAACAAAGGAAATAATGACCACTTCATACATTTTTTCACAACAAGCAATTAGCAAATAACTTCTTACTAAATAAAACAAAAAGAAGCTTATTGCATAGTGTTATCTGAGCAATTAAATAGGGAACAGAAAAGACAAGCAAGATACAATCAGTATAAATTGATAAGGGAGCAGTCGGTATAATAATAATAATAATAATTGTTGGTGAACTGAAAGAAATGATTCTTTTCAAACGTTTCTGGAAACTACTTGAATTGCAGGTGATTGTGTGAAGGAGCAACATCAGCTTCTATAGAAACATTGCTGTCAACGTCATAAGTAGACAGCTTTTGCAATAGCTACTCGTAGATAAGGACCGCAGTTGCAAGTCAATTGACATACTTCCTGACCTAATCAGAGTTTTTAAATTTACTAGAACTTTCACATTTTCTCAGTCTTGAAATCCCATCGCAGTATCTGTTTTAAAGTAGGAACACACACCCCGCCCCCACCATGCTCCTTTGTAAACTGGATCCACCACCATGCTCCTTTGTAAACTGGATCCACCATGGAACAAGACTAGCTATTTAAAAGCTCACGTCCCATATTATTGATGTTACAGTACTGTTTGAATATGAAACGGAAAAGATGTTTTCACTTTAGGAATTCCTATCGTTTACTTCTTAATATGACATTTCCCTTCAAGGTGACAAGCTGGCAGAATCGTTAGCACGCCGAGCAAAATGCTTAGTGGTGTTTCGTCCGTCTTTATGTTCTGAGTTCAAATTCCGCCGAAGTCGACTTCGCCTTTTATCCTTTCAGAATCAATGGAATAAGTACTAGTTGAACACTGGGGTCGATGTAATCGACTAACCCACTCTCTTAAAATTTCTGGCCTTGCACCTATAGTAGAAGAGGATATGACATTACAGTTCAAGAAACTCCAAATTCGCATTCACCCTCAGCTTTACAATGTCCATCAAGAGATCCTATGGACAGAGATCTAAGACAATTGATAGTAAGAAAAGTGCTGCTTTTCTAGCAGATAACTATATGCTGATTGCTCGCGCGTTGGAAGCGAGAGCAATAATAATGTCAAAGCACTGTTTGTCATAAGCCACTTCCAGAACCAATTGCTCTTTTAAATGAGTGTCTCTGTTACAAAGAATATAAAAACGTATTTATATTTACACATGGGTGCTCGCGTGTGTGTATTTCTGCTATAAGAAGTATATGCGTTGTGTTTAAAATAATGCATTTATTCAGAATTACCTTAATTCTTTTGCAAGTGATTGGCAAACAACTGTCATCAACTTCCAGAGAAAATGCCGGGTAGCCTGCTAGTATATACTACATATATATATATTTTTTTTACATATGTTTGTATATATGCGTATATATATGTATATACGCACACACACATATATATATATATATATGTATGTATATGAGTGTGTGTATGCATGTGTGTATGCATGTATGTATGTATGTATGTATGTATGCATAGATAGATAGATGTGTGTGTATGTGTGTGTGTGTGTGTGTGTGTGTGTGTGTGTGTGTGATCATACATGTGCGTGTGTGAGTATGTTATTATATAAGGTGAAGATAATATAGATGAGAAACAAAGATGAACAGACAGGAGAAAGAATAAACGTAAATAGGAAGAAATTTAAAAAATGGAGGAAATTAAATGAGATAGACAGAGGTAAGAAGAAAAGGCAGAGAGAGAGAGAGAGAGAGAGAGAGAGAGAGAATGCGTGCAAGAGAAAGAGCGGGAGAAAGAGAGAAAGGTTAGGTAAAAGAATGCTAAAATAAAAAAAATACGATGATTGAAAAAGACAGTGAAAGAAAGAAAAATAACGTCTAGACAAAGAAGAGAAAGAAAAACAGGACAGATGTGTGTGTGTGTGTGTGTGTGTGTGTGTGTGTGTGTGTGCGTGTAATTGTGTGTGTAGGTAAGCATGCGTATGCTTGTGTTTGCATATGTATGTGTACGTCTGTTTGTATGTATGTCAGCGTGT
>NC_142933.1:43305659-43308159 GCF_046866305.1 Octopus bimaculoides | reverse complement strand
TATATGTTGAATAAAATCATAATTAACTGATCCTCCTGTATTTTCTGTGCAGTGGTACCAGCAGAACGTGATTCAGTAGTCCGTTCAAAGCAAACTACCTGATGAAGTGCCGGTATACTGCTGCAGTTGGATCATATTCATTTATGTAATAACTTATAAAGTGTTTTATGTAACGGTACGTAAGTGAAAAATCAGCAATTAACAGCTGGTACCACCGCACAGAAACAATTGATTAATTTTGTTAGTAATCCCTTTTATACCAACCCGCCCCTAAACGTCCTCTGCTTCTATGATACAAGTTTCATGTTCTAAGTGATTTAAATTAAAACCTTTCAAATTTTCATGATGATTTATGTTCCAAACACCAGGCTTAGAATGATAGAGTTACTTTACTAAATTCTTTATCATTTTAAAAATTAATTGAAACAAAAACAGTGTATTTCAACAGAAACTGTTCGATATTTGGTAGCTTGAGGTGAATTTCTACTGCATCATCTGTTACACTTCCGTGTTGCTGGAATGCGTGCAGCATTGTGTATTCTTTTTGCTACTGGGAATGTGCGATCTCTTCCCGGTACTGTATTGTGTTAGTTTGTTTTTTGTTTTTTTTTTTCTCTTGGGGTGTAGTGCAGAATTTTGTTGTGTTACTGCTTGTATTGTGTGCTGAGTGTGTAATGGGTTGGTGTTCTAGTTTGCTGATAGAAGTCTTACTTCACTGGGTAAATACTCTATAGAGTGTGTATTATTATTATTAATATTGTTATTATTATTATTATTATTATTATTATTATTATTATTATTATTATTATTATTATTGGGTGAGAGAGTAACACATGCCATCAAAGTGAGACTGGGGCACAATTATACGAAGCTCAATATACCCATCATGATAACCCGTCTGATGAGGGTATACCAGGAACATGCATCTATCATCATCATCATCATCATCATCATCGTCCGGGTTCCAACCCGGGACACGGCTACAAAGTCTACCCGTTACATTTCTCGTAGGTCTTTGCAATGGCAAGAACTAGTTCTTCTGGATACCAATGGTAAAAAAAAAAGGGTTAAAGCATGTTTATTCCATCTTCTTGGCCATAAATATGTTCTACTCTATTTGTATGTCAGAGTGTTCCATCCTCTGGAGATGAAGTAGATAAGGTGAGCTGCCAGAACCGTTAGCAGGCCGGAGAAAATGCTTGGCGGCATCTTGCTCGGGAGCATTTTGTTTATCGGCATTTTGAGCGTCTTTACCTCCTGAGTTCAAACTCCACCGAATCCCCCTTATATATTCTTTTATTCTTTAATTCTTTTATTTGTTTCAGTTATTTCACTTCGGACCAGCTGGAGCACTGCCTTTTAGTCGAACAAATCGACCCCAGGACTTATTCTTCGTAAGCCTAGTACTTATTCTATCGATCTCTTTTGCCGAACCGCTAGGTTACTGGGACGTAGACGCGCCAACATCGGTTGTCAAGCCATGGTGGAGGGACAAACACAGACCCAGAAACATTTACACGCACACACACACACACACACATACACACACACATATATATATATATATATATATATATATATATATATATATATATATATATATATATATATGTATATATATATATATATACGACGGGTTTCTTTCAGTTTCTGTCTACCAAATCCACTCATAAGGTTTTGGTCGGCCCGAGGCTATAGCAGAAGACACTTACCCAAGGTGTCACGCAATGGGACTGAACGTGGAACCATGTGGCTGGTAAGCAAGCTACTTACCACACAGCCAGGGTAAAAAATTAAGGGGTGCGTGCGTTACATAAATAATATTTTCAGGATTAAATAAAAAGACAAGCGCAAAATTTGACATACCTATATATATATATATATATATATATATATATATATATATATATATTACTCTTTACTCTTTTACTCTTTTACTTGTTTCAGTCATTTGACTGCGGCCATGGTGGAGCACCGCCTTTAGTCGAGCAAATCGACCCCATGACGAAAAGCGAAGTCGACGTCGCTTGATCACAAGTAAATGATTAAATAACACTTTTACCGTCTTAAAAAGTGTAGTAAGACACATTGGTTAATGTAATTCGAGATATCAAATGCCTGAATAACAGATGGGATAGTCATGGCTGGAATACCTTTCATATTAGCTTTGCTACATCAGAGTCGACTCGAGATTAAATAACAATAACGATGTAATTGTGGCGAGGGGGGGTTGGGGGAGAGGCATTCTGTTTAATTACTATTTTTCCTCGAACTGAGAAATCGATTAAAAGCGAAGTTCAATGATGTTGGGTGATCGGTAAGCTTTGCTGTGACAGTCATGCTTTTCGCAACAGTATTAACTGAAATAGATCTCCGACACACAAATGTAAACAACTAGGACACGGGTTCGATTCCTTCAGGAGAGCTAAACTTTTTAATTCTACTTTCACTGTACGTACGTGTAAATATGTTGCTGTTATCGTTGTAGCTGCAGCTGCTG
>NC_142933.1:43300659-43303159 GCF_046866305.1 Octopus bimaculoides | reverse complement strand
ATTATTTTTATTGTTGTTCTTGTTACAATTGTGTACAGCTCTTGTTTGTTGTCCCCTGTTGTCCTTGTATTCTTACTGTCCTCCACATTGTGTATATATTATGTGTAACATGCACGTATGATATATATATATATATATATATATATATACATATGTGTGTGTGTGTGTAAATTGTATACGTATGAATGACAGTATATGCATATACTATGTATGTAATTATGTATATGTGTGCGTGTGCAATTTTAATGTTACTCTGTCTTTAATTGCCGCTACTCTTAGTTTTCTTTGCTCGATGCAAATAATTAAGGCGACAAATGTATGTATATATGTACGTATGTACAGAGATAGAGGGGATAGTCAGAGAGACAACAATGTATTGAGTGGGTATATATATATATGCATGTATGTATGTATGTATATGTACAGAGAGAAAGCGATGGATAGGGTGGAGTACATTTTGTTATTTGTTCTACAATGTATTTTAAATACATATTTTTAATTTTTGTATCTCTTGTCTGGTCCCGTTTTCATTGCCAAGTAACGTTTAAACATTTACACTCATACAACACACAACGCATGCATATACATTCGTATGTATGTTTAATAAACAAGTATATATATATATATATAAACAATATATGACTATATGCATATATATTGTACATGTATATATATATATATATATATATATATATATATGCATGTTTGCATCTGTACGGCAATCTGTCCTTACCGCTTCTGTATCCACAATCACTGGACAGGCAAGCACTCACCTCTGTTGGTCACTGTATCACCCAACATCACACCACTATATATATATATATATATATATATATATATATATATATATATATATGTGTGTATGTACACATTACATAAATATATACCCATGTTCAGCGAGTGTTTGTTGGTCAGTGACACTACAAACTTTCAAGTTGTTCGGCTTTTTGCTGGACAATCGGTTCTACAACACCTCGACCGACCAATCTCCATCGCCGCCGTCGTCAGCTGCACCACTACCACCACCGTCAGCTCCGTCACCACCACCATCACTACCACTACGGCAACTGCCACCTTCATCACCGTTATCACCACTATCGTCACTACCACCACCATCTACGTCACCACCTACGTCACCACCATCGCTGTCATTTCCACCGCTACAACCACCTTTCTTTGATAAAACAAAAAAATACATACAAAAAGTAGTAACAAAAAGACAAAAACCACCGTTGCCACCACCAACACCACTACACTGATTTGTTTTCACTCAGTATATATGTTTATACATACTTTTCTTAGACGGACCCCCACCTCCTCTTTATATACACACGCGCACACATTGCATATGTGTATGAGTGTGTGTGTGTGTGTGTGTGTGTAAGATATCTGCACTTATATTTGTTCTTCGATGTGTGTTTGAAAGCACGTCTTCGCGTATATTTATGTATGTTTAATACTAGCGTATGTGTACCTGTATGGGTGTGTATTAAGGCCACTTTGATCGCTCCGCTATTATAGAAATACACACAGACACACATACATATACACATGTACACTCTTCTTTATCTACCTCTCTCGATTGTGTGTGTGTGTGTGTGTATTTATAATTGTTAGTATGTATATACGTGTGATAAGTATTTGTAAACGAGATAAAGATTTAAGACATGCACCTACATACACATCTATGTATACATACAACGCACACACGCGCACAGAGGCAAGCAGGCACACGCACGCACACACACACACACACACTCGGCCTTCTGTTTAAATACAATTTAGTTTATTTTTAGTATATTGGTGTTCAGCTGTAAATGTTTAATTAATCACTGTGCGTATAGGTGCCTATGTGTGTGTGTGTATGTTTGAACATTTGTGCGTTTGGATGGATGGATGTATGTGGCTGTGTGTCTGAATGTATTCCTTTATGTCTGTGTGAACGTATGTGTGTGTGTGTTTGTGTGTCTATATTATGTTACTTTTGTTTTTTACGCGCAAGTTTATTGACCCATCACACTCACATACACTTGTATGTGTGTGTTCGTATGTATGTATGTATGTGTGTAAAATAATGCGAACGTTGAGAACAGAGGAGTGACAGGGGGGGGAGAGATGAACTTCCGGTGATTCCAAACACTTACGGCTAACACACACACACTCACACATTTCCCCCTTTCACCCCCCCCCACTTCGGAATTCTTTACGTTTATTGGGGGGAAACGGTTGAATGTCTCTACATCCTGCTGTCACCTATTTCAGTAAATGTCAGAGCTTCTACTTTTCTCAATAGAAATCTGAATATTTATCAATTTATTTTCACTGACATAAAGAAAAACTAATATTCTTTATGTTTTGGTTTTTTTCTAGTTGTTGTACGGTTTTTTTTTTCTTCTCAGTAGCATTGTTATTGTATAATTATCTTCCAAAGAATTATAATTTTATATGTAATATACATATATATATATATATATATATATATATATAAACAATTACTGGT